>NC_051388.1:45550299-45575299 GCF_015228065.2 Penaeus monodon | reverse complement strand
ACATTAAAGTCATAGAGCGAGGAAATCAAGGTCCCTGCATTCATTAGTCTATACTTAGCCCTTGTTCCGCCTGAACTAGTTATTATGCTAGTGACCCACAGTATTTAATGCGCGAGGAGTGATTCGACCTTTGGATAACTAGGAACTAGACAATTCAAATATGATCTAGTCGACGAGGAAGAGTCATCCCTAGCTCAAACAGTAAGTAATAATAATAATACTAACCATTTCTTGTTCATTAACCATATTCACTCTCAGGATCTAGTTCCCATAATGCATCACGTACTATAAGGACAAAAAAACACATTAAGGCTTGGTGGATAAGATCTGGCAAAAGTAAGATGGCCAATGCTTAGGTGTCGGAAATAGTTGAAAAGTTAGAAAGAAGAAAAAAGACTTGGCATGAGGGTAAGGATGAAAGAAAAAGAGGAAAAGACAGAAAGAAAGATTAAACATCCAGGTTGATTGATGATTTAGTTCGATAATATAAAACTGAAATTAAAGGATTTAGAAATTTCCATGACCAGCAACACAAAATCCAGTACAATAAAGAATCCCAGACCGAGGGAAAAGAGGGCAAAGATAAAAAAGGAAGAGAAAGAAAAAATCCAGCTGAATGAGGAAATTAGGTCGAAGAAGAGACGAAGCGATAAATCTGAAAGTTTTCAGAGCACAAGGGCCAAAACAGTAAAACAACGTGCAAGAAGCGAATAAGACAGGAATGTTAACAGAAGCCGTTAGGTGACATCTGAAAGCATGCACACATTTGTTCTTCTTCATAACATTAAACAAAAGATGAACACACAGCTTTTGGCTTCCTGATTAGTGGTCCAAGGACAATTATGTTTCTCTTACTTTCTACAAGGGACTCATATATTTGGACTAAAGTATATTCTGTTACTGTATTCTACCATTATATTATCATATAGCATTGTTCTGTTTATCATTACTAAGATGCATAGCACGCACATATATATCAGCATATATTATACATATATATATATATATATATATATATCTATATATATATAAATACTATATATATATATATATATTATATACATCTACATATATATACAGATATATGCACAAATACATATATATATACTATAATATTGATATATATATATAGTAATATTATATTATGATATTTGTGTGTTGTGTGTGTGTGTGTGTGTGTGTGTGTGTGTTTGTGTGTGTGTTATGTATGTGTATGTATATGTTAGTATATAAGTATATTTATTCATCTGTAATAAGTATAGGTAATATGTGTATATATACACCTATATATATATATATATCTATATATATATTATATATATTAATTAATATATTATATCTATATATAATATATATATATATATATATATATATAATACCAGTATATCTCGTATATATATATATAGTATCTATATTATATCTATCATATCTATATTATCTCGTATTATATATATATATACACATGTATAATATGAATAGAATACCCTCTTCTGCTGAACAAGAAGAAAACCACAATACAAAAAAAAAAAACATTATTCAATGAGATACAGTTACAATCCACTGGTGTCATCCATCCTCAGTCTTTGTACTGGTGGGTTTTTTCTCCATATATATATATAACTATATATATATAGGTATATGATATATATAAAAACTTAAAGTTCTATCATATATATATATATATAAAGTGAATATATATATACATATAATTGTGGGCCGCGTGGGCCGGATTGGTTAAGCATCGTACTCAAGACTGTCAACGCACGGCATCTAAGTTCGCAGGTTTCGCGTCACCGGCCCGACGCGTTTTTTCCCTGGGCTAAGAACGATTGCCTGCCTGCGGGGCACATGGTTGGCCAAGCAAGCCCAAGGTCGTGCCAGGTAGACTATAGATGGTGACTCGATTAAAAAAAAAAAAAAAAAAAAGAAGAAAAAAAGACCAGGAAAGAAAAAAAAAAAAAGACAATGGAAACGCACCGCTCTCAATTGCCCAGAAAACTCTGAAAGTCCATGATCGTCAATCCGCGTGGCCGAAAATGGTATAGATATCGGAGCTCAAGACTGTCACTACGGCATCCTGATTTCGATGGTTCGTTAGTCACCTGTCCGGCGCTGTTTTCCTTGGGCAAGGAACTTCACCTCTATTGCTCCTAAGCCACTGTTTGCCAAGCCAGCCCAAGTCTGTGGTCCCAAGCCCGTAAAATAGCGAAATGAATACCTAAAATGGTTACACCGGCATCTCTCCTGGAAAAAAAAAAAGAGGGAAAAAGAAAAAAAACTGGGACCCTACCATGTACTAACATCCAAGATGCATCACGAACATGAAAACTACAATTGGGTATCATGCTGGTTGACCACGGCGGGCTCAGACTAACCTACCGTTAAAAGAGAAGACCTATAATTGCAGCATATATCTATATATATATATATATATATATTATATATAATTATATATATGGAAGATATATGAGTAGATAATCTATATATGATATATACAGTATATATATATTAATATATATGATATATATATATATATAATGTATATGATATAGATATTTTATATATCGGTAATATACAGAATATTAGTATGATATATATATATATTATATATATGATTATAGATATGATATAGTATTTATAATGTATCATTATATTATAATTTATATATCTGTATACGCACACACAGCACACACACCACACACACAACACATATATAGGTAGATATCTATATATATATATATTTATTTGTTATTAAAAAAATATATATATATCTATATACTATTATATCAGTAGTCTGTATTATAGTATATACTCATTCATATCTATATATATAGTTCGATCTATATATATATATTATATATATTATGTAGATATGTATATATGATAGATATATATATATATATATCTGTATCTATAGAGATATATATATATCATATATTATAGATATTAATATTTATTATATTTTTCTGTACTACATATATCGAAATATTATATAGATATATATATATCTAGATTCTATATTAATATTAGAATATAGTATTAGATATATATATATAGTATATACGTAATGTTTAACGATATTCATCATCAAATAATTATAATAATACCCATTAAAATAATAATGCTATATATATAGTATATATTAGAATACTCGTCTATATATATATCTATTATCTATCTATATATATATATATCTATATATATATCTGTGGTGTGTGTGTAGGTGTGTGTCTGTGTGCAACACACACCATGAACTATTCTAGTCGCATACGCCAGATGTCTGTGCAAATGTATCTGGGGAATAAAACCGCCACGACGTACAAGAAGCGCGATGTATTTATTATAAAATGGGCAATAAATTGGACTCACTGAAGGCCGTGTGTAGTCCTCCGACCAAAACATAAAGGAATTCTTTCCGCGTTCTCCTATTTCGCACACAATTTACGCATATTTTTACTCTTAATTCATTCACCCCACATATATCGTCTAAAGCAACGAAAAGAAAATTATGCAAAGGTAGTCAAGCAGATTTGCTAGGCTCTTGGAGAGGGCGCATCACTTATTCCAAGATATTTTGTATTCAAGGTATTTGTACAACTGTATTTAACCAACATCTGTGTGCTGTGCTTTGTCTTAGCTGCGAATCAAAACCAAAACAGCTCATTGATAAATTCGAGTGAAAGCAGAGCATATCCTGTTAGTCCTCCTAAACTTTAAGCAACGATAAAAAAAAAAATTGACGACCAACGGAATGATCACAACGACAATGCTGTTTCATGATTTCTAAAAGTATAGTGTGTTGTGTGGAGATTATGGTACATGTTATTACTAAATATTATCATTACTGTTAAATAATCCCACTTATCATAACTAGTCTGTACTATCACTATTACTATAGGTTATTATCTTACTATTACGTCATTATCATCACTGTCATTGTCAAAGTCAGCATCATCTTATTGCTACTCTCTTCAACATCTAAGCAAAAAAAAAAAAGATTGTTAACTGAACCAGGTGTCAAAGGAGAAAACAATTGCATAAGAAAATGCAAAATACGAAAATACAAGAAGAACCGCATATGACACCATGCTAAAGGGATACATAACATTACAACATAAACGACAAAAAGACAAGTAAACATGCGATTAGGCATATACCTCTACATTCCTGTGCGTAGTCTGTCTGTAATAAAGCTACTAACATAGTGAGACTTCATTGCGGAGATTTTGCATAACATAAGTGGGGAAGCAGGGAATATGTGATTTTTTCTCCTCCCACTTTGAGATTTGGGTCCTGACCCTTTAGTCCACTTTTGAATATGATCAAAATATACCAGATGCTTCATTTGTATTACAAGATGTTTACAGACCGGCAAATGATTTCGAGAAAATAATTCATCAACTCAGACGAAAATTGTCAAGCTTAGTATTCTTCTGTGGTTCAAATTGCTACTGGATTATAAATCGAATTAATAAGCTTTTATTAGGCCCCTAGTGCACATCGCTATGAAACTCTGGGAAACTTGATGTTCACAACATTCTCTGAACTCTACTGACATATGAATTAGTGAAGCGATTGGGCGATGGTATAGAACCTTAAATAATTCCGAAGTCAGTAGCATTCCTGACTAAATATCACTTGCTTTAAACTTGCCTCAAGAGTGAATGGATGATGTTCCAGTCTTTTAGCATATCTACATAAGTATATCTAGCTTATATATAGTCCTTAATAAATGACATATTTTGCGTGAAGTTTATTATTTTCCCGATTAGCTTTATCACAAAGAAAAATCCATAAAAGAAGCTGCTAAGATGCTATTACCATCAACGGAAACAAGTTCCTCGCCATTCATTAGTCATAAAATGTTGCTATCTTTAGCGTCTATATCCGCCATGCTAAATGAAAGTAAGATATCATGAATTTGAATTATAGTTATGATGCGAAGTGGTCAACAGTGTTGGCGCAAATGTAGATTATCTACTTGTGGCATAACTGATGAACAGATTTTGTCCAAAATAGTATCTGGTCTTCTGATGATGCGTAAATCCTAGGTCTAAGTGACTTTTAGACTGAAAATATTAGACATTTCTTGTACAATCTTGATCAGATTCGCATCTCAAATGATACAGCGTCTATTCCACGCTATAACGTTATTTCCCGTATTAAAAAAGGAAAAAAACGCTATACGTTATCCCGTATTAAATTTAATCCGTCTCTAAGCCATCATGCGCAATGACAGCGTACAGGATAACTTTTAATTCCCCGGACCAGGCTTTACTCAAATTTTAACCCTGCACATTGCGCAGAACGGGGGAGGTAGTTAATCCCACCATCATGAATTGATAGAATGACGTCATCAACTCCATAAAAAATAGAGTTGAGTTGCCATTCCACATTTATTATAAGAAAACTAGACAATTCCCTGCATTTCTTTGTCAACGGATGTATGTGAAATTCACCCATATATATTTTTTCTAAGGTTGTGGGATTTCAAACGCATATAAAACTCTAAACATGAAAGCAAAAGAAAAGACATCCCAGGAGATTCCAGAGTTTAGACAGACACAGACTGCATGTTTTTTTTTCAGGATTGGAAAAAAACATTCCCAACTTATGCATACAATTCATCGAACAAAAGAAAACAAAACTTCAAGTACAACCTGCCTGGATATTTAACTATAGTACTTCAAAACGAGTGGACATTTGTTATCAGGATCCTCGGTAGCAACATTCCTGAAAAAAAACCTTACCCGTCGCTGCAATCACACACGAGAAAGAGATCTCGGAGAAAAAAAAAAACTTCCGGGGGCGAATATAAAATTGATGTTACTAATATCTTCCTTTTTGTCTGAGCCTTCATATAAGTTTTCTATAAAATGTAACAGTCTATTTGAAGCCCTTTGATTATTTCAATTTGTACTACACATATATATCGCATATATATATAGCAGATGCTGATATATATATATATATATATAATATATATATATATATATATAATGTATGTGTTGTGTGTGTGGTGTGTGTGTGTGTGTGTGTGGGTTGTTGTGTGGTATAAAAATATATTCTATTTCATAATTATTATATAGACTTACTATCAATAATTAATATAATATTATATATTAATTACTATAACCATAGATATATATCTACTTATTATATAATTATATATAAAACTTATATACTATATATACTAATAATTATGTACCGTTAGATATGTATATAGATATATAATTATATATAATAGTTTCTATCTGTATAATTCATATAATTATATATAATTATATAATTATATATCTAATATATATCATATATTTCAATAATTATATCATATCTCATATATATCTAATATGTCTATATATCTAAATAGATATCAAAATTATATATACATACATAGAATTATATATATAATTTACATAATCTAATATATCAATATATGCTAATTTACATATTATATATATACATATATATATCTACTAATAACATAATCATATATAGATATATATAAATATATATATACAATTATATATAATTATATATAGTACTTATATATAAACTTATATATTGCTTCTATACAATTATATATTATATACATATTATATATTATATCGTATATACATATAATACATGTGATATTACAATAAATATATAATATAACATATAATATATATCTACATATATATAATTACTATATACATATATATACATTATATACATAATTACCTAATTATCTATATATGATATAGTAATTACATAACTGCTGATAATATATATATAAATATATATAATTATATATATACATTATATATATAACTATATTGTTCCTCATTATGTAATTACTTTTACATATTATATAGATAATTATATAAACACTTATATGTATTTAATTATATCTCTTTGATATGATATATACTTATCTATAAAATTATTTACTCTTATATATATAATTATATATAGTATTATATATATGTATTATATAATATAATCAGAATATATAAATTATATATACATATATAATTATCTATATAATTATATATGTCTACTATAAGATTATCTATATAATTAATATATACATAATTATATATATGTAATTATAATATATGTATAATTACATATATTCTAATTATATATATATAGTTATATGTATATATAGCTTATCTAATTATATATATCATTATAACTATATAATTTTAATACATATCCATTACATATTATATATTTATTATAATTTATATATAACTTTATTATATTACATATATATCATTAAATATGAGTAGTATATTTATATATATAGTATGTAATTTATAATGTATATACAATTATGTATTAGAGATATGTAGATCTAAATTTGTAATTATATATAATGTATATATAATTTGTAGTATATATATGTATATATAATTATATATATATTCTTCTATCTATATATATTATATTATATATATATTAGATATGTTTATATATATATTATATTACGTAATATATATATCATATATATAATATATAATATAATTGTTCTATTTAGATATTTTATCTTATTATATATATTACTGTACTTAATTCTATATAAATGTATATATAATTTTAATTATATTGATTATGTGAATTATATATATAATTATATATTATGTATATGTTCAATTATATATAGTATATATATGTTATATATTTATATGTATATATTTTTATATTATAATATATATAATTATATATATTATCGATATTATATTTATTACTATACATTATCTGATATGATATATATAGATATATATATATATGATATACATATGTATATATGCCGCTAGATATATATATCTATATATATATTATAATATATGACATATATATGATATTATTTATTATATATATATATCATCTATATATAAATATACATATATATATCTCTATCTATCTAATGTATATAATATATATATGATATATATAGATTATATCTATACAGCTAATTATATGATATTATCAATAGTTATAATATATATATATTTTCTACTCTTACCTCTATATGCTATATGATGTCTAGCATATCTTAATATACATTATATTATAATGTATATCTTATATATTATATATATTCTATATATATCTCTATACTAGTATATCTGTATCTATTATATACATATCCCCTATATATATATATATATATATATTATACTCTATATAATATTCTAGTATTGATATATCTATTATATATTTATATATATATATCTATTATATATATATATCGCTATATATATATATACATATATATAATATATATAATCTATCTTATCTACATCTAAAGTATCTATATATTATCACTCTCTTGTTATCTATCTCTATCTCTCTCTCTCTATTACCTTAGTCTATATATATATATATCGCTATCTTCTCTCTCTCTCTCTCTGCATTCTATATTCTTCTATCTCTCTCTTTGTAGATCTATTATTATATATTATATATATTATTATATATATAGGATATACAGTACATATCTAGCTGCTGTATATACTTATATATCTATATATATTCATTATGCTCTATATGCTATCTATCAGTCATCTAATACTCTCTCTCTAGCTGCTATATATATTATATATATGATATATTATATATTTATATATGTATTAATCTGTATGATATATATATATATATCTCTATCTATATCTAGACTATATTATATATATATATATTATAATCCCTCCATTAATCTCTGGTCCTCCTTCTATCATACCTATCTATCTTCTATCCTGTCTCTGATATATCTACATATAATATAATATCTTATAA
Organism: Penaeus monodon; assembly: GCF_015228065.2. NCBI lineage: Eukaryota > Metazoa > Arthropoda > Malacostraca > Decapoda > Penaeidae > Penaeus > Penaeus monodon. The sequence continues at coordinate 45,566,515 of NC_051388.1, read as the reverse complement.
TTTGATATATATATATAGATATCATCATAATATATACAGATATGTTATATAATCTATATATATATTATCTACTCTCTCTATATATATTCTCTATATATCTCTCTATATATCTATCTCTATATCTTCCACCTATATTAATATCTGTATATGATATATATGTCTATGAGATAGTTAATATATATCTATCTATATTCATCTCTCTCTTTCTAGATATGTCTCACATCTTCTCTACTCCTCTATATACTCATCTCTCTCTCATCTCTCTCGCTCTGCTCTCTGTCTACTCTTCTATAGATGTCCGTCTCCTATATATGCACTATATATATAGATATAGCTATATTATATACATATTGCTCTATCATACTACTCTGCTATCTAACTAGCTCGCTCCTATCTCTCTGTATCTCTCTCGTCTCTCTCCTCTATCTCTAATACTATCTCTCTCTTATATCTGTCTATACTAATATATATGTCTGTATATTTTATTATATATATCTATACGTCTCGCTCATCATGATATCTATAAGTTATTATCTATATTCTCTCTCTATATATATATATATATACTCTATATCTAATATATATATGCAGATATATTCTAATGTATATACTCGTATATATATCTATATCTCATTTTATCTATATCTCCTGGACTACTCATTTTTTCTTCTCTCTCTCTCTCTCCTCTCCCTGTCTCTCTCTCTTTCTCACTTCTAAATCCCTTATATCAACTCTGTATATCCATTGTATATATATATATCTATAGTCTTATCTCGTCTGTACCTATATATACTCTCTTCTCTCTCTATATGTCTATCTCTCTCTTTATTATCTATCTCTCTACTCTATATCATCTATCCTTATCTCTCTCTCTAGCTCTTTCTATCATGCTACTGTATACTCTCATGTCTATATATCATCTATATAGATATATGTAGAGATATATATATTTATATTATATATAGAGATATATCTCGTCTAGTCTCACTCTTTCTATCTCTCCTCTGTTTCTCTCTCTATATCTCTATACTCTTCCTCTCTATTATACTTCTCTCGTATCTAATCGACTATCTCTTTCCTATATCTACACCTCTCTCATATATTATATACTATATACATATATATATATTCATTATCTATATTATATATATCGCTATCTCCTCGCTATATATATAATTTTACGATATCTACTTTTCTTTATATATCTATCTGTAGCCACGTTCGGTTATTAACGATTACCGTGTGATAACTTGTCGAGAGTTAATGCTAATTGACATACACACGATACCTCTTTTTCATGTAGCAGATTACTGATAATGGCTTGACTCCTGCCCTGAAGTGTGCTTGCAATCTTCTATGCAAGTACGGTGGATTTGGGATTAACTATGATCCGGAATAACTTCTTCTTATTTATAGAAGACGCCTTGAGTTTAGATTCTTGAACCGACTTTTACAAACATTCCTAGTATCTTCGTTTGGTTATGAAGTTTTAATGCATTTGCCTGTAACTACGCCATACTAAACATGTCCCAATTTCTTATAAACAGTTCGGTAACATTGGATTTTTTTCCTGTTAATCAATTGCATGAATTAGTGAGATTCTTAATATAAACACTTTTCTACTGAACTTTTTATAAGCATGTCGTGTGTATATATCTAAGTATATACATATATTGTGTGTATGAATATTCGTATATATATATCTTAATATATATAACTATTGGAGAAGTGCAGTATATACAGTATAGAATTTAATATATGATAATATATATATATGTATATATGATTTATCTCGTATATATTATTATACTATATTATATTATCTATATATATAATGTGTCTCTATAACTCTACTCTCGTACTCTATCTATATATATATATCTCTATATATCGATCCATATATCTTACTCTTAGTATATATATATATATATATATATATAAATATATTATACATATATATATTAATATATATATATATATATATATAGATATATATATATATTAATATATATAATATATAGACATATACATTATATTATATTGTGTGTGTGTGGGTGTGGTGTGTGTGTGTGTGTGTGTGTGTGTGTGTTGTGTGTGTGTGTGTGTGTGTGTGGTTGGGTGTGTACGTTATAGTTCCTTATTTTAGGCAGAGACTAAACGATGTGTAGTATAAAATGCTCATATCTGTTCAAGATACATAATACAGTGCAGCTTCTGAATCGACGTCTGCAATTCTAATCAGCGCGATATGTGCGGATAACAATGCCGGACATAAAAAGATCATGGATGCTTTAATTTTAAATGACTGGACGAAATATAAGAATAAAAAAGCGGCAATGTCAGTTAAGAATTGATTGTATAAATGCAGAGGTAATGGCACTTTTTTATTCTATTCTTTTATTGTTGTTTGAACAACAATATCACTTCTCAATACTCATATTAATCATGTGTCATGAATAACATTTCTCTTAATATAACAAAATCACCCAAGGCAGTTTCCAGTAATGTGTCTTTTCATTCTCACATAATCAACCATTTTAAGCTTGTAGATTGTAATCAAATTCCGTTTATAGTTCACTTATACATACCGCACCGTTAAGAAAAACAAAAATTATATTTTGTGATAAATGCCTGTACAAGGAAGAATGATAAATCTCAGAAGATGGAAAATACGTTTGATAAAAGACGGAGGAGAAGTTAAAAGTTGCCTAAGAGAAAGAACAAGACTTTAACATGATTCTTAAGGATGAAAGAAAAAAAAAGTCTAGATCTATTAGGAATCAGGTCGAAAGAAAAAAATGCAACTGAGTTAAAAGTTCCTGAACGCGAACAACAACACAATAACATGTAATGAAATAAGTCCCAGACCGAAGGAGAGGAAAAAATGCAGTGTTAAATCAATAGAAGATGAAGCACAAACACAACACAGCGTCGTGTAAAGCATGAACATAATGATGTTAAAGAACTCGTGAGGTACGATAAAAGCAAGGCATAATTTGTTCGTCTTCCATGCATTAAGGCACTAGTCCTAAACAACCAGCTTTTAGACTTCCGAATTAAAGGTCCCAGGGACCAATTCTGTTCCATGACTTTCTACAAGTGAGTGTTAAATATTTGGTATATATAGGATCCTAGTGTACTGTGAGTCTCCTTATTAGTAATTATTAATTAATTTTATTATTTAATTATTATTATATTAGTATTATTATTTATTATATTATTATTATTATTTATTATATTATTAGTATTATTATTATTGATTACTATTTTATTATAGATGTTCTTCTAAATATAATATATATCGTATCTATATATCAGTATATATATTATTATATATATATATATAGTAGTGAATCTATACGAAGTACATATCGGCTGTATTATGATATACTATATATATTATTAGAATCATATTATATATAATATATATCTATATGTATATATTCTATAGATATAATATATGTGTGTGTGTGTGGTGTGTGTGTGTGTGTGTGTGTGTGTATATGCATATGTGATATTATATCGTACTATAAATATATCGATATATATCTCTACTAATATATATATAGTATATATATATATATCCACCACCCACCACACACACACACACACACACCTACACACACACCACACACCCACCTATACACACACACACACCCACTATATATATATATATTATTAGTATATATATCTTAGTATAATATATATCTATGTATATATATTATAGTGTATGTGTGTGTAGTGTGTGTGTGTGTATATATAATATATATATATCCACATACACACACACACACTATATATACATACACACACACACAACACCCACACACCCCCACACACACACAAACAGCACACACACACACACACACACCACCACACATTATATATATATATAATATATATATTATATAATATATATGTATATATATCCACAACACATACACATACACATACCCCACACACTACACACCACACGCACGCACACAGCAACCCACCCCCCAACCCATATATCTATTCTCTATCTATAGTATATCTATCTATCTCTCTATATATTGTGTGTGTGGTGTGGGGTGTGGGTGTGTGTGTGTGTGTGTGTGGGTGTGTGTGTGTGTTCGAGTAGTTTGTAATATGCAAAACTTTGTAGGTTTTTTTTTATTGTCTGGAGTTGTATGTGCACAATACGCTCCCTAAATCTATCTTAATCAATGTATCACTGAGGTAAAACATTTCTCTTTGGATATAAGACATTGACATAATTTGCATTAATTGTCTTTTTCGTTTCTGAACCTCCTTAGGCACTGTATTAAACTATGAGTGGCAGAATATCTTCACAATACAAAGAGATGGGTTGGGGGGTTTGTGTTTGAAAACCTTTTCGGTTAATTTTTCGATTATAATTTCTAGACAAAGATATAATCGAAACTGGTCATATCTTTGTAATTGTGAAGAGTCATTCTCATTCATACCTTTTATACATTTGTCAACATAATCAACATTCATCATTACTTGTATATTTTTGAACAATTTCGTCTGTGACTATTTCGCACAATACATATAAGTTATTTTAAAGGGTAAAAAATCTGTGCTACGAATGCTTGTCAAAAGGAAGAATGGAGAAAAGTATGTTGGAAATAGATAAGAAAAGAAGGAAGAGAGTTTAAGAGTTAGTACCGAATGTAAAAGTCGAAAAAAAGAAAAAAAAGGAAGAAAGAAAAGAAAGACAAACACTAACTACCCGAGTGCAAGTATGGAAATAAAACGAAGTAAAATTAAGAGAAAACCGAGTCGCTTGGAGAATCAGGTCGGAAAGAAGAAGTTTCACAACACTGACGACCAGACACAAACTCTGGGAAAGAGGGGCAAGGAATAGAAGAGAAGGAATAGAAATGATAGAAAATCCAGCTAAGTGAGAAAATTCGGTCGAAGAAGAGAGAACTAGACGATAAAATCTGAAAGTCTCAGAGCAAACGCAAACACAGCAACGTGTAAAGAAGTGACCATATGAGTAAAGCGATGAATAACTTTGTTTCGTTTTCATAACATTAGGCAGGGCTTAACAGACAGCTCTTGACCTCCGAATTAATGTTTTCCGGTGCATTTTCTTTTATGACTTTCTATAAGGTGAGTGTGATGTATATGTACATATTTTGGGTATATGTTGTTATGTGATTCTAATATAACTTTGTCACTGTCTTGTCTTTGTCTTTTTCATTGTCAAGTCATTGTCATTGTCATTGTCATTGTCATTGTCCATTGTCATTGTCATTGTCATTGTCCTTGCCATTGTCATTATTGCCTTGCCAATTGCCATTTCCATTGCCTTGTCATTATTTTTATGATAGTATTATTATATATTATCGCTACAACGAGACAGACAGACGACAGACAGACGACAGAGACAGACAGACAGACAGACAGACAGACAGACAGACAGACAGACAGACGAAACACACACTAACCCACACACCCACACACACACACACTCACATCACACCAACACACACACAACACAAAAAGTGTAACACCGTCACTCTCCGTGAAAGGAAGTGGGGAACCCTACCACGTACTCATCCAGAGCATATACAACATTAAAAACTACATCAAATATCCGTGCTGTTGACCACGCTGCTCAAACATGACTTACCGTAAAGAAGAAGAGATATATATGTATATATATATTAATAATGATAATGATATAGACCTATATCTATCTATCTATCTATCTATCTATCTATCTATTCTATCTATCTATCTATTCTATCTCTATATATAATATCTATATATATATATATATATCTATAACTATCTATCTATCTATCTATCTATCTATCTATCTATCTATATATATATATATATATATATAGATATATATATATATATATATATATATATATATATATAGATAGATATTATCACAGACACACACATATATGTATAGCCTTCAACATATAGATTTGTGTGTAATGTACACACGAGTACCTGCGATCTCAAGAATTAGCGGATGGATTTCTATAAAATGGAGAAATCATTAGAATCACACGAAGCCGTGTGTAAGATCCTTCGCAAGAAAAGAAAGGAATTCTTTGCCTGTCTCCCCATTTCGCAAGAAAATACATTTTTTTGTGCGTACTTAATTAATTAATGAACTCCGAACAGATAAAAACTCATGCAAGATAAGCAGGCAATTGCTAGACTCTTGGCAAGAGCGTATCACTTCCCAGAACATCACTATTCAAAGTATTGTACTTGTATTATTACCTAACATCTGCCTGCTGTGCTTTGTCGTTAGCATTAGAAATCTTGCGACACCAAAACACATCATTACTAATGTGAGATAAAGCATAGATATTCTTTCGGTCCTTGTACTCAAGCGAGGGGTAAATAAACCATATTTTTGACGACCTAAAGGAAAGATGCAAATGAACATGCTTTTTTCATGATTTCAAAACGTTTTAGACGGGGGGGGGGAATAGATTTTGTGTAAATACTATATTACTAACTTATCATTATTTTTTTTCATCAGAGACTTTCTCTTGACTAGTCTATTCCTACTAGTATGAAGTATATCTCTACTAGTTGTGATTATATTTACAGTTGTGTCATGATTATCATCATTATTGTCACTGTCATTGTCGAAGTCATCATTATCGTATGCTCATTTTCATCACATTACAGTACCATATGTTTTATCTTAGCATTATCATCATCATTATGGTTACTAACTCGCTTCAACATCTCAGAAAGACAGAAAAAACAAAAACAAAACTGAACCACTGTAAAAAAAGAGAAGAAATCGCATAAAAGGAGAGTGACATACGCACAACGCCCTATAACGAAAATACGGAATAAACCTCAAACTCACACGTTCCGAAATAGTGAACATAAAACAGAGATCGAACATAACGACGAAAGACAAAAGCAAAACTGCGACTAAATATTTGTCCTAATTCCGAATGCATCAGGAAATATAACCAGATACCTCGCACGTATTACGAAATGACACAAAATCAACGCAAATTATTTTTAAAATTGATTACATCTCATCCCACCCAGAAACAGAGCTGTCAGATTCATTACGACATCCAGTGATTCTGGTTACTACTGGATTATATCAATTAGATAGATGTTGTAACGTGTCTAGTGCACCCCAATGTGAACTCCGGGAAATTTGAGTGTTCCAAGCTGTCTCTGAACTATAACTGGTAATTACTGAAGCGACTGGCGATGATATTTGGACTCTCTAATTTCCAAGTCCTTACATTCTTTGACTAAATATCCTGCTTTAACTTGTACATCTATATAAGATCGTTCTCAAAGGATTAGATCCCTTAAGCCAACTATTCCCAACTAAGTCCACTATCTTCGATGTTTGTTTAAAAAAATAAAAGCCTCATGTGATTGGTGGAAGATACAACGCAAGCTCACCTGCTCCTAAATTGCTTATAAAAGCTGTAGATGTGTTCCTCTAGATGTCTACAAGTTCACATTATTCCTTAATGAAAAAAAATCATTATTAGTTTAAAACATGCATATGATAAGCAGTATTTTAATAAGGTTTATTTTTGTGTCTGTTAAGTAATTAAGCGAGAAATCTTAAGAGAAAAAGTTCCTACTGAACTTTTATAAGCATATACGTGTGTGTGTATATATATATTATAATCTATTATATATTTATATTATATATATATTATTGTAATGTATATATATATTATATATATATATTAGATATCTATATAGATATATTACATATATGTGTTATTATACATATATGTTATTTATATATATTTGTAGATATATTATAGTATATATATATATATATTTATATATATATATATCTATATATTATATATATATATGTATATCATATAACTTATGACTGCCGCGATGGTCCAGTGGTTAGAACACTGAACTCCGACGCTCATGGTCCCGAGTTCAATTCCCTGCCACGGCCGTCCGAATTAGCTGCCACGAGCCAGCGAAGCCGCCGCCGAGCACATTGGTTAGCGCGCCGGGGTGACCAAGTTGATTAGGAAGGGCATTCGATCAGCAAAACTACCATATACCTCTCAAAATAGTGGATTCTGAGAGTCTATGTCCTGCAGTGGAATTATGCTGTTGAAAAAAAGATCACAACACCACCACAACACACACACACAAACACACGCGCACCACACACACACTAGACGAGGTAGTTATAGAACAAAAAGGCTACACACACACACACACATTATATATATTATATATATATATATTATATAATATATATATATATATATTATATAATATATTTATATATATAGTTTATTATAATATATATATATATATTATATATATAGATATATATTATATATATATATATAATATATATATATCTAAGAACAATATCTATATTTTCCGCTGTTACACGGGATATCGTCCTCAACAACAGGTTATTTCTTGCTTCAACAGAGACTATCATGTGTATACAAAATCTCAATTGCAGTTCAGATACAGGATATACCGCACGTTTCTGATTCGTAAATCTACAATGCTACGATCAAGCATAATGTGGAAAAAACACAACACACCTGACAATTAAAAAACTTGTGAGTAGGTGCGTAGAATGTAAATGAATTGGGAGACAAAAATAATATGAGTTTTTTTTTAACAAATTGCAGAAGGTAATTGCAGTGTTATTTTATTTCTCTTATTGTCCGTAGTTTGCACGAACACAATCTCTTCTTGATAGTTCTATTATCATGTTTCTTGACTAACATCTCCTTTTTAATATACAAAATCACACAATTTCCAATATATGTCTTTTCCTTTCTCACTAATTCAACATTTAAGCTTGTATATTTGATCAAATTGCGTTTGTATAATTCCTGTAATACATAGTAACGTACTATAAGAAAAAGAAATATTATATCATTTGATAAGATTGCTGTCAAAAGGAAGAATGGATAAATGCTCAGGATGTTTGGCAAAGAGTTTTGATAAAGCGGAAGAGAGGTTAAAAGTGCCGAAAGAAATCGAAGTAAGAAAAGACAAAACCTGAGTGCAAGGATGAAAGAAAGAAAGAAAGAAAGAGAAATAAAGAAAGAAAGAAAGAAAGAAGAAGAATAAGAAGAAGAAGAAAAGAAGAAAAAGCCCGGTCAGTTCGAAAATGAAGACGTGAATGAGAATTTAGAAAGTTTTCATGACACGCAACCAAACAGACAAGTAACATGTACAGTTAAGGATAAAGAAGAAAACAAAAAAACCTCGCAGCTGAATGAGAAATTAAGTTTCGAGAATAAGAGAGACTACACGGAATAAAAGAGTGTAAGAAGTGAACAACAACGATGCTAACAAGGTACAGTTGAAAGCAAGGCATAATGTGTTCGTCTTCATAACATTTATCAAAGGCTAACACAAATAGCTTTTGAATTAATGGTCACACGGCCGATTCTGTTCCATGACTTTTTACAAGGTGAATGTGATATATCTGTTATGTGTAGTATATGTTGGCCCTAAGGTTTTACAGACTAATTATTAACATTATTATATTATCATTATTATTGTTATTATTTCATTATTATTATTATCATTAGATTATGTTATCATTTATCATAATAACCACGTATTATATATACACACTTACATGACGATTAATATTATATATAGATATATATATATATATTATTTATATAGTTATATTTATATATATATATACACACACACATCCACACACACCACACATATTAATATAATATATAATATATATATTATATTATATATAATATATATATATATGTATATATATATAATATATGTGTGTTTGTATATATATGTATATATATTTCTGCATACATATTATAATTCTATATTAGATATATATATAGATAGATATTATATATTATATAAGGCAAGATATTATAGAATATATTAGATATAATATAATATATAATATTGTTAAAGATGTATAATAATTTCCTATATAGTATATTCTATGCATATCATATGTATATATAGATATATATAAATATATATATATATATGATATAGATATATATCTATGCTATCTTGCATATATATTAGATACAAGATATGCATATATATGTTTATAGACCATATGTTATATATATATCTATATATATATATATATATATATATATAGTGATGCTATATAGCCTATATCTGTAAAGTAGACCCTAATGCATATATATGTATATACATTGTATAATATTAGGCATATAGATGGTTATAAGATAGTAGATATTAGATATATATAATATATATATATATATATATGGTATATATAATATATATAATAATATATCTATCTATATATATATATATATATATTAAATATATATTATTATCATACATACCTAACATACAACAGTCCAATACACATATATGTATATATAGTACATATCAAACCTATACATACATATATACTAGCAAATAAAACATAGGTATATATAATAGTATATATATATATATATATATATATATATATATACAGATACATATATATATATATATATATATATATATAGAATATATTATATTATAATATATATGTATATATATATAATATATATGCAACACACACACACACACACCACACCCACCAAGCACACACACACACACACACACACATACATATTTTATATATGTATTTGTTATCTACCTATCTAATCTATCTATCTTTCTTCTATCGGATAACGCACAAACATATATGTGTGTTTTAGCGTGTGTACGTAACATATAATGATAATAATGATAGTAATAATATTAAAAATAATGATAATGATAATGGTTATATATATAAATATACATACTTACTCACGCATATTTTATGTGTGTGTGTATGTACACATTATGGCTATTCTTGTCGCAATACCACACACAGCGGTCTGGGAATAAAACCCCACGACGTACAAGAAGCAGCGATGTATTTGTTATAAAAATGGAGCAATAAATTTGAATCACTGAAGAGCCGTGTGTAGGATCCTCCGACAAAAACATAAAGGAATTCTCTCCCGTCTCCCATTTCGCCTCAAAAAAATTATGAATTTTGGTGTATTTATTAACTGATAAACTTCGTACAGGTTTCGTCTTAACCAACAGAAAAAAAAAAGCTATTGCTCGGTCATATTTCCTAAGAACATCACTAATTCAAGGTACACTGTATTATTGCCGAACATCTACCTGCTGTCCCTTGTCGTTAGCATGCGAAATCCTACGAACACCAAAACAACATCATTAATAAAGTGAGAAGTTAGTCTCGTAAACATTAAGCGGTGGATAACAAACAGATTTTGACGACCAAAGGAATGATCAAAGGGAACAATGCGGTTTTTCATGATCTTCTAAAAGGTGGGGGGGGGTAGACAATAATACTAAATATCTCATTATTTTTATCATCGTAACTATATTATATCTATTCTAATTATTATCGTTACTAGTATGGTTATTATTACTATTAGTATCATTATCATTATCGTCATTATTGTTATTGCTATTGCCATTGTCAAAGACCTCATTATCCGTATGCTTATTTTCACTATTATCATAATTATCAATTTATTATTACTAGTCTAGTTATCATTACTAGTATGGTTATTAATATACTGTTAGTTATTATTATCGTTATCATTATTTTCATTGTCATAGTCATTATCATTATCTGTATGCTTATTTCCATTATCATTATTCTCATCATCATCATTATCACTGCCATTATCATTATAATTATAATTTTCATTATGATTATCATTCCTACTCGCTTCAATTTCTAAGACTTTTACAAACTGTAACAGATGTAAAAAAAAAGAGAATAAATTGCTTAAGGAGAGAGAATGTACTTACAACGCCAAATAACGAAAATACAAGAACAAAACGCAAAATGAAGCGCATGCCGATGAGGGAACATAAAGACGACGAAAAAGACAACATGCCCATTTGAATGCATAAATTATCTACACAGACGACGCATAGCCTGTCTGTGGTAAAAGTTACTATAAGGTGGCATCATTTCAAGAGGCTCTTGCAAAATTTCGGAAGCGGGTCGAACGGTTGAGAATTGCCTGACTTTAGCCACTTAAATGTATCGTTAAATATACCATTAGCCTTCTAATGTATTACTAATATGTGCAAATCGGCAATTAGTTCGAATATCTTAATCATCACTTCCGAAACAGAATTACTTCTAAGTGTATATCGGCCCTACTGCCCCGATAAGAACGCTGGGAAACTGGAGCGTTACAATCATTCCCTGAACTATAATTACATATTACTGAAGCGACTGCGATGATTGTGAGCTATCTAATTCCAAGTACATTAGCATGCATACTGACTAACCAGCCTGCTTTTAAACTTGCGTCAAGACTGAATGGATGTGTTCCAATCTTTAACTATCTTTATAACTATCCATGAACGTGTGGCAGTATTATTATTCTCCGGAATTCTTTTAACACTATTAGGTAGTTTTCGATAAGTCAATATTGTTGTTCATAGCGACTGAGTCATATTTGCGTTGAAGTTTGTTTGCCAATTGTCTATATATTTTATTATCTTATCATTTTCTTTCGGGCAGATTTAGAAGAATAGAGATGATGTTACAGTTATCATTATACATTAGGACCATCAGAACAAGAAGACATGTCCCCGGCATTCACTAGTCATAAAAAATTCAAACTTCGCTCATATCTGCCCCGCTAAATGATAGTCGGATATCGCGAGTGGCCCACAGTGTGGAAAATGTGATGACTATTCAATTTACTATGAAACTAATTTGTCCACATATGGTCTAGGAAAAAGATCTTAATAGAAAGATTTTTCTTCTGAACTTTTAAAGCTGTATATATATACTATATATATAGATATATATTATGTATAGATATAATATTTATAATATATATATATATATATATATACGTATATGTATATATATATTTCTATATGATATGAATAGTATATATATATAAATATATATAAATATATATATATAAAGTATATACACATACATATATTGTGTGTATAAACACACACGCACACACACGCACACAACACACACACGCACAAACACACACCACACACACACACCACACACAGGAACCACACGCACCACCAACACACACAGCCACACCCACACACAACACACGCACACACTCACAATATTCTACATTTTCTTATGGCGCGTAATTGCTTCTACATTTGTCGTCATAAACTAACTCAACAAACAAGTTTTATTCTTGCTTCAGACAGAGACTAACGATGTAAAATGGCAATTTGTTCTTCAGATAACATATGTAGTGCACATTTCTAAATCGTTAAATCTAACAATATATCAATACGTGGGGGAAGAAAACACAATGGCAATAAATAACGGTATGTAGGTATATAATTATAAATGAAATGAACAAAAGCATAAAAAAGGAGAGAGAAAAATCAACAACCGCTGTGTCAGGACGGAGTTGTTTGTATAATGCCGAAGCATAATGCATTGTTTATTTTATCTTTTATTGCCAGTTGTAGGAACAACAACATGTCTCTTCTTAATAGTTCTATTAATCATGTGACGTGAGTAACTTTTCTCTTTTAATAACGAAATCACACAAGGCAGTTTTCCATTATGTGTCCTTTCCTTCTTTACCACTTATGTCTTGGCGTATTTTGATCAAATCTCGTTTGTGATAGTTTCCATAATAATACGTACTATAGAAAAAAGCGACATTATATCTGTGATAAGATTCTGAACGTATTCATGTTGACAATGTATATAAAGGTATGAATGATATGACCACCTTCACATACAAGAGATGGTATTTGACTCGGTTTCGATTATATATTTCTGACGAAGATATAATCGAAACCTGCCAAATCAGCTCTTTTCCCCCATTTCCATTTCCATTTCCGACCCTGTAATAGATAAGATGCCTGCATAAGAAAAGAATGGATAATACGCAAGATTATTGGAAAATTAATTTGGAAAGACGGAGAGAAATGAATGCCGAGAGAAAGTCGAAGACTAAAGAAAAAGGACCCTAACCAGAGTGCATAGGATAAAAAACAAAAAAAAAAAATCTTAGATCGTTGAGAATCGGTCGAGAAGAAAGGAAACTAAGAATTTCGTTTCATGACACTACACAGTAACCGAATTTGAAAGAGGTCAAGTAAAGAATAAGAAAAAGGAATAATGCAGGTGAGTAAAAAAGAGACGAACGTAAAATCTTAAGCCTCCAAGAGCACAAACGCAAACAAAAGCAACGGTAAGAGTGAAACATAATGATGAAAGCGAGCATACTTTGTTCGTGCTTGAAACAAAGGCTAGACATAAACATCTTTTGTACTTCGATTAATTGGTCAGGATGGCCAATTCTTTCATGACGCTCAAAAGTGGGTTAGTGGGATATATTTGGTACATATATTATATGTTACTATGATTATTGTTATCATCATGGCAACCATTATTATTATTATTATTATTATTATTATTATATTATTATTATTATTATTATTATATTATTTGATGATTATTATTGGGATGATGGTTATTGTAAGAATTATTATTATCACCTACAACTATAGTTAATTTTATTATCATATCATTCACAACATACACTACACATACACCCCACACCCACACACACACACACACACACACACCACACACACACACGACAAACATATATATATATATATCATATATATATAATCATAATAGATCATATATATATATCTATATATATATATATATATTTATATACATATAGATATTTGAATATATATTTTTTATATATATATATATTATATATAATATAATATATTAATATATATATATATATATATATTATAAATATATCTATATATATTTCGATCTTATAATATATTATATACACATATATATATACATATTCTATCTATTTATATCTCTATATATATCTATTATCATACTATCATATATATATAATATATATGATATAATTTATATAATACACACACCACACACCAACATACAGAGTATGTGCGTGTACTAAACAGATGATGATAATCAAGTAGTATATACATTAGTGATATTATGATTATACTGATATAATATAATATGTATATATATAATTATATAATATTTATATAACTATATATAATATATATATAATATATATATCTATATACACACACAACACACACACATACATATAATTAAATATATATATATATATATATACTATATATTAATAAGATATATATATATTTTGTCATTTATATATTTTCTATATACCTACCCCACACCATACATATTATGTGTATAAGGTGGGTGCGTGTTGTGTCATTGTGTGTGTGTGTTGTGTGTTGTGTTGTGTGTTGTGTGTGTGTGGTGTGTGTGTGGTGTTGTGTGTTTGTGTGTGTGTGTGTGTGTGTGTGGGTGTGTGTGTGTGTGTGTGTGTGGGTGTGTGTGTGTGTGTTGGGTGTGTGTGTGTGTGTGTGTTTGTTCGTGTGTGTGTGTGTGTGCGCGTGTGTGCGTGCCTGCGTACACACAAACACACACCATGTCATTTCTAGTAGCAATACCAGACGTCTGTGTGCAAACTGTAGTTTGTGAATAAAACCCCACAACATACACGAAGCCGATGTCCTTTGTCATAAAAGTGGAGCAATACATTTGAATCACATGAAGCGGTGTATAAGATCCCTCGACAAAAATAAAAAGGAATTTTGAGCGACTATGCTATTGCCGCTCTCTGAATCCAGAATCCATTACTACTTATTGACTAAGCATCGCTTGCTTTAACTTGCTTCAAGACTGAATGGATAATGTGTTCCAGTCGTTTAGATATCAATTATGATATTCTTGATGCCTTGTTGTCGAGTACATTCACTATTAAGGTAGTTTTGCATAAAATTATTCGATTGAATTTTTATATTATATTTAGTATAATTTTCTTAGACAGATTTAGCTTTATAACTAGTAAAAGATCTAATGCAAGAAGCAGTAAAGAGGCTTTTACAATTATCATAAATAACATTAGGATCATCAGAGCGAAAAACAAGGTCCTAGCATTAATTATACGTTTATACTATAGTGACTCTATATTTGCTTAGCTAAAATAAAAGTAAGATATCATGAACTTGGAATTACAGTTCTTATGCGAAGTGGCCATAATGTGCAAAATGTGTGGACTATTCTTCTTGTGGAATAATTGCGAGTTAGATTTGTCCAAATATGATCCAGTCGACGAGGAATTGG
>NC_051388.1:45535299-45545299 GCF_015228065.2 Penaeus monodon | reverse complement strand
ACTAAAACTCAAAATTCCGAAAAAAGGGGAACATAAAAACAGAGGATACGAACATAAACACGAAAGACAAAAAAAAACAGCGACTAAATATTTTTCCTAATTCCTGAAAGCATCAGGAAAATAACCAGAACTTGCACGTATTACAAAATGAACAAAAACAACCAAATTTTTTAAAATTTATTCATATCATCCCAACCCCCAAACAGAACTGTCAAGTTCATTAAACCCCCCTGTTTTTGGGTTTAAAGGGGGTTTTAAATCAAATTAATAGTGTTAGTACTTTTTTGTGACCCCCAAAGTGAACTCCGGGAAAATTGGAGTGTTCACAACTTCTGGAAATACTGAGTAATATGAAGCGACTGGCGATGATATTTGGGGGCTCTCTAATTCCCAAATCCATTAGCATTCATTTACTAATATCACTTTCTTTAACTTTTACATCTATAAATTGTATCTCAAAGGTTTAATCCTTAACCAAAATTCCAACAAGTCCAATTATCTTTATTTTTTTATAAAAACCCTTTATGTGATTGATGTAAAAAACAACCAGCTCACATGCTCCAAATTCTTATAAAAACTGAGTAGAATTTTTTCCTCTAAAATGTTAAAAAGTTCCATATTTTCCTTTAAAGAAAAAAACCTTTTTATTAAACAATGAATAGATAAACAGATTTTAAAAAGGGTTTTTTTTTTTTTTTTAAAATAAAAAATTTTTATTATAAAATATTTTTATATATATATATATATATATAAAATATATATATATAATTTAATATTAATGGGGGGTTTTTAAAATAAATATATTTATTATTTATCATTTGGAACCCCCCACCCCCCCAAAATTTTTAGGGCCCCAATTGATTAAACATATAGGAAAAAATAATAAACTTAAATTATTTAAAATTATTTTATAATTAATGGCTGTTGAAAAAAGAGCCACCCACACCCACCCACCCCACACAACCCCACACAAACCCCACCACAAAAACACCACCAAAAACACCAAACCCAAGAACAGACACCCCAAAACAAAACCACCAACACACACACAAAAAAAAAAAAAAAAAAAAAAAAAAAAAATTATATAAATAATATATTATATCTTTTTTATATATTTATTTTATATATATATATATATATATTTTATATTTTAAAAAAAATATATATATATATATATATTATATATATATTTAATAAATATATATAAAGAACAAATGCATTTTACTGTTCCGGATAGTCTCAAAAACAGGTATATTTTTGCTTCAGACAGAGACTATCGTTGTATAAAAAAATGCTCAATTGCATTTTCAATACATATATACCGCAGTTTCGATTGAAATCTACAATTATCAAGGGTAAGGGAAAAAAAAACAACAACACACTGACAAAAAAAAAACGGTGAGTAGTGCTTAGTGTAAATAATTTGGAACAAAAATATAGTTTTTTTAACAAATGAAAGGTAATTGATTGTTTTTTTATTTCTCTTTTGTCCGAGCCCGAACACAACTCTTCTTGATGTTTCTAAAACATGTGTCTTGATAAAAATCTTTTTTTAATATAAAAAAATCAACTTTTTCCAAAATATTTTTTTCCGTTTCCCAAAATTTAAAAATTTAAAGCTTGTATTTTGATCAAATTTCGTTTGTGATATTCCTTAATACTAGAAACGTACTATAAGAAAAAGAAATATTATACTTTTGAAAGATCCCTGTCAAAAGGAAAAATATAAATGCTCAGGAGTTTTGGGAAAAAAAGTTTATAAAGAGGGAAAGAGGTTAAAAAGTGCCGAAGAGAACCCCAAAATAAAAAAAAAAGAAAAAACCCCGAGGAAGGGGGGGAAAAAAAAAGGGAAAAAAAAAAAAAGGGGGAAAAAGAAGAAAGAAGAAAAAAGAGAAAGAAAAAAAAAAAAGAAAGAAGAAGAAAAAAGAAGAAGAAGAAAAAAAAAAGGGGAAGAAGAAGAAAAACCCCGGTCTTTCAAAAATAAAAGACGTGAAAATGAAGTTTTAAAATTTTTCATGAACACAAAAAAACCAGTAAAATGAAAATTTAAGATAAAAAAGAAAACAAAAACCCCCAGCTGAATGAGAAATTATTCGGGGAAAAAGAAGATAAACGATAAAGAAGTGTAAAGAATAAACAAAACGATGCTAAAAAGGTACGTTGAAAGCAAGCATAAGTGTTCGTCTTTATAAAATTTTAAAGGCTAAACAAAAAGCTTTGAAAAATGGTCACACGGCCGATTTTGTTCCCGACTTTTTTCAAGGTGAAAGTGATATATCTGTTTTTGTAGTATATGTTGGCCCAAGGTTTTCAGCTAATTATTAACTTTTATCATTTCTTTTATTGTTATTTTTATCATTTTTAAAATTTTTTTTATATTAAATTGTTATCATTATCAATAAAAACACCAGAAAAATACACACTTCTACGAAAAATTTATATATTATATAAATTATATATTTATATATTAAAATAATTATATTATATTAAAAAAATATATAAACACAAAAAAAAAATAAAATATATTATATATAATATTAATTTATATATATATATATTAAAATAATATTATAATTATATATTATTATATTATGTATATGATTATATATATATTTATAATTTTATATATAATATAATACATTTAGATATATATATATATATTATATATATTATATATATATAAATATAATATATATTATCTAAAAACCCTAATCATAAAAACAAAATGTTTTATATAAAATGCAACCCTTAAAATATATCAAAATAATATTATTTATATATATTTATATTTTATATAACATATAATATATATATATTTTAAATTTTTATATAGTTATATATATATATATAAATATATATATATATATATTATATATATAATATAATTTTATATATATAAAAAAAAAAACAACAACAACACAACACAACACCAAAATATATGTATATTTTTATTTTCATTATCACCTTTTTTTATCATAAAAAAATATTTGTTTATTTATAATATAATATAAATTAATAAAAAATATAAAAAATATAAAGATATTTATTATATAAATATAATACTTAATTTTTAAAATTTTATTTTTTATTAATATTATTTTGCAAACCACACACACCAAAAAACCCCCCCACACCCAAAACCAAAAAAAAACATAAATTTAATATGGAGGGGGTTAGGACCCCCACAAAAAAAAAAAAGGGTTTCTTCCCCCCCCATTTCGCCCAAAAAATTTGTTTTGGTGGTTTTTTATTATGATAAATTTTAAGGTTTTGTATTAAAAAAAAAAAAAAAATGTATTGTGATTTTCCCAAAAATCAAATAATTTAGGCATTTTATTTGGTTTATGTTCCCTTTTTCTTTCTGTCCGCAAACCAAAAAAAACACTTTGGGATTTTTCCCCAAACAAAGCGGGGATGTTTTTAATAAAATGGGGCAAAAAAATTTAATCCTAAAATGGGGGGGGGGGTAGCTACCAAAATAATATTTTTCTCTCAATTTTTCTTTTTAAAATCTTTTTGATTTTTTATTTATACCTATATTTCGTAAGTTTTGCTATTTTCCAACAAAAAAAGCTTTTTTTTCCTTTTCATAAATTTCAAAAACTACTTTTTAAAAATTTAAGGTTTTTTTCACTGTTTTTTATTACGTTACATTTTTTTTTTGCTGTCCCTTTCTTAGATGTTTTTTCCTTTTCAACCCCCAAAAACCCATCCCCTTTTCTTTTAAAAAAAGTTTATTCCCTCGTTAACAAATTAAAACGGATGTAAAAAAAAGAAAAATTGCTTAGGGAGGAATGACTTACAACGCAATAACGAAATACAAGAACAAAACGCAAAATAAGCGCATGCAAAGGGGGAAACTAAGCGACGAAAAGACAAACATGCCATTGAATGCAAAATTTCTAACAGACTACATACCTGTCGTGGTAAAAGTTCTATAAGGGTGAGACATCATTTAAGAGCCTTGCAAAATTCAGGAACGTTTTCGAACTTTTGAAATTGGCCTGACTTTAGCCATTTTAAATGTATGGGGAAATATACCAGTAGCCTTCTATGTATTACAATATGTGACAAAATGGGGAAAATTATTCGAATTTTCTTATATCATCACTTTCCCAGAAACAGAATTCCCTTCATAATGATATCAGGCCCAACTGACCCCGATAAGAACGCTGGGAAACTGGAGCGTTCCAACATTCCCTGAACTATAATGACATAATTACTGAAGCGACTGGCGATGATATATGAGCTCACTAATTCCAAGTACATTAGCATGCACTGACTAACCATCCTTTGCTTTTAACTTGCTTCAAGACTGAAGGGGATGATGTTCCAAGTCTTTTAACTATCTTTATAATTATCCATGAACTTTTTGCAGTATTATTATGCCCCGGGAATTTTTTTTAACACTATTAAGGTAGTTCGAATAAGTCAATTTTTTGGGTTCATAGCGACTGAGTCATATTTGCGTTGAAGTTTGTTTTCCCGAATATGTATATATATTTTTTATTATCTTATCATTTTCTTTCGCGGATTTAGAAGAAGTAGAGATGATGTTACAGTTATCATATATAACATTAGGACCATCAGAACAGAAAACAAGGCCCCGGCATTCACTAGTCATAAAAAAGTTCAAAGCTTCGCTCAATATCTGCCCCGCTAAAATGATAGTCGGATATCGCGAAGTGGCCCACAGTGTGGAAAATGTGAGGACTATTCAATTTACTATGAACTAGATTTGTCCACATATGGTCTAGGAAAAATCTTAAATAGAAAGTTTCTTCTGAACTTTTAAAGCATGTTATATATATATATATATAATATATATATTTTATATTATATATATATATATATATAGGTTGATATATATATATATGGTATTTTATATATATATATATATATTATAATAAAGTATATACACATACATATATTGTGTGTATAAAACACACACACACACACACCACACAAAACACACACACACACACACACACCCCACACACACACCCCACACACACCACACCACCCCAACACACACACACACACCACACACAACCCCCACACACATCCACAATATTCTACATTTTCTGTTGTGCCGTAATTTCTTCTACATTTGTCGTCATAAACTAAACTCAAAAACAGGTTTTATTCTTGTTCAGACAGAGACTAACGATGTGAAAATGTCAATTTGTTCTTCAGATACATATATAGTGCACATTTCTAAATCGTAAATCTACAAATCATCAATACGTGTGGGGAAAAAACACAATGGCAATAAAAAACGGTAAAGTAGGTACTTAATTATAAAAGAAATGGAACAAAACATAAGGGAAAAGAAAAATCACAACCGCTGTGTCAGGACGGAGTTGTTTGTAAAAAATGCCGAAGATAATGCATTGTTTATTTTATTTTTTTTTTAGCCTTGAGAAAAAAAGCCCTTTCTTAATAGCTAAAAGTAGGGTTTTTTTTCCCTTTTTTAAAAGTCCACCATTTCCTTTTAAATGTGTCCTTTCCCTTTTAAATTATGTTTTTTTTTGGCAAATTTTTTGGATGTTCCAAAATAAAATACTAAAAGAAAAAACTTTATTTTTGGAAAAATCTAAGATTATTTTAAAAATTTTAAAAAAAAAAAATTAAAAAAAAATTTTTTTTTGTTTATATTTTGAAAATAAAATTTTTCCCCCCCCCCCAAAAAATTTTTTTTTAAAAAAACCCCACCCCCCCCCCAAAAAAACCCCAAAAAAAAAAAAACCAAAAGGAAAAAAGGGAAAGAGAAAAAATAAAACCAAAAAGTCGGCTAAAAAAAAACCAAACCATTGTTTTAAAAAAAAAAAAAAAAAAATCTTGTCGGAGAAAAGGTGGAAAAAAGGCAAAATTTTTTCATCCCAAAAGTCCCAATTTAAAGGGAATTTTAAAAATAAAAAAGGAAAAAAAAAGGGAAAAAAAAGGAAAGAAAAATTTAAAGAAAGACAAAAAACAAAACGGAAAAATAACTTGAAAAGGAGTTTTGTTTGCGAAAAAAGGCTCTAAAACTTTTTTTCCGATTTTTTTCAAGGCCTTTTTTCCAACGTAAAATGGGTTGGGGGGGTTATTGGACAAATTTTTAATGTTCTTTTTTTTACACATCCCCCTTTTTTTTAAATTTTTTAATTTTTTTAATATTATTTTATTAAAATATTATTTTTTTTTAATTTTTTGGGGGTTATTTAAAAATTAATAAAAAATATTTTTTTTTAATCACAACAAAAACCCCCCAAAAAACCCCCCCCAAAAAACCCCCAACCCCAAAACACCAAAAACCATTTATTAATAAAAATTTATATATAAATTTTAAAAAAAAATTTTTTATATTTGAATTTAAAAAAATTTTAAAATTTTTTTAAAAAAAATTTTAAATTTTTTTAAAAAATTTTTAAATAAAAAACAAAATTTTAAATAAAAAAAAAAAAAAAATTAATTTTTTAAAAATAATTTAAAAAAATTAAAATTTATTATAAATACTTTTTCTTTAAAACTAAATAATTTTTTCCTTTTAGAAATTTTTAAACCCAAAAAAAAAAAGGTATTTTTAGAAAATTAATAATTTATCAATTAATTTTATATAAAAATTTTTTTTAATAAATATATATTATATATTATTAAATTAATAAAATATATATATATATATTGAAATATATATATTTTTTTTTTTTTTTTTTATTTTTTTAAAAATAAATATTTTTTAAATTTTTTTTTAATTAAAAAAATAAAAATTTTATAGTTTTTTTTTATTTTTTTTTTTTTTGTTTTGTTTTTTGGGGTTTTTTTTTTTTTGGGGGGGTTTGTTGTGGGGTTTTGGTGTTGTGGGGTTGTTTTGGGTTTGTGGGGGTTTTGTGTGGTGTGTGTGTGTGTGTTTTTGGGTTTGGGGTTGGGGGGGGGGGGTGTGTGGGGGGGGGTTTTTGCGTACACAAAAACCCACCCCCCATGTCATTTTTAAGTACCAATTTGGGGGGAAATGTTTTTAAAAAAAAAAAAACCCCAACATTTTTTTAAAAAAAGGCAAAAAAATTTGAATCACAAAAGCGGTGTATAGATCCCCGCAAAAATAAAAAGGAAATTTTTTAGCGACTATGCTATTGCGCTCTCTAATCCCCCAATCCATTACTACTTATTGACTAAGCACGCTTTCTTTTAAATTCTTCAAGACTGAAAGGATAATGTTTCCGTCGTTTAGATATCAAATGATTTTTCTTGTCTTTTTGCGATCATTCACTTTAAGGGAGTTTTGCATAAAAATTTTTGGTTGAAAATTTTTTTATTTTTTATATAAATTTTTTTAACGATTTTGCTTTAAACTAGAAAGATCTAATGCAAGACGTAAAAAGGCTTTTACAAATTTTCTAATAAAATTAGGATCATCAGAGCGAAAAACAAGGTCCTAGATTTAAATTTTACGTTTTTACTATGTGATCTATTTTGCTTGCTAAAATAAAGTAAGATATCATGAACTTGGAATACAGTTTTTAGCGAAGTGGCCATAATTTCAAAATTTGGGACTATTCTTCTTTTGGAATTTGCGGTTAGATTTTTCCAAAATTTATCCGTCGACGAGGGAAATTTGGGCATCCTAGGGGAAACTAATTTAGAATTAAATCTGACAATTTCATTTATTCTCGTTCACATTCCATCTCAAAAGGGTCTGAGTTTGGATCTCTGAACCAACGTTACAAACATCCTTAATAAGTATCTTCATTTGTTCAATAAAGTATATGCTCCCACTTGCTTATAAAGGCTGCTGAAGTGTTTCTAACTAAGATTTCTCACTAGTTCACGTAATACATTAAAACACCCCACACACACATTTATATAATAAAATTTATATATATAATATATTATATATATTATATATATTTTCATATTTTTATATATTTAATAAACATACTACATATATATATATTTATAAATAAATATATAATTATATATATATTTTTTTATATTTAATATTATTAACATATATATAAATATATATAGATACATTATATATATATATATTATATATATATTAGATATATATATAATATATAATATGATATATATATATATAATATATATATATATTATTATATATATAATATTATATATATATACATATATATATATATATATATATATATATGTATATATTATATATATATATATATATATATATATATATATATTTTTTATATATATATATATATGTGTGAATGTACGCATATGTGTATATACATTTATTGTGTGTATGTATGTATATATATTTTCTGACAAGGTACAGAAAAATGATAAATCTCTTCTCCCAATCCCGCCCTCGAGGTTTAGGGTGACATCAGCACACACGCAGCCTCCGGTTTATATTACTGCTCATATGTCTGGCATTCGCTGTGATGGATATTCCTACGTCATGCTGCATTCCGCCTTGCACTTTAGTTATGGTTTAATAATGCTGGAAATTATTATGATGTTGATAATGATAAAAGTAAATGCAATAATGACAATTGTAATGTTAATTATGTTCACACTGATAGTAGTTGTGATTAATATTATAATAACAATACTACTACAATTGTTACTACTACTAATAATAGCAATAGTAAAATAACAGTAACAGTAATGGCAATAATAATAATAATAATAATAATAATAATAATAATAATAATAATAATAATAATAATAATAATAATAATTATTATTATTATGATATATATCATATAATTGATATATTATCTAAAATAACATAAAAATGATAAGGGACTTCTATAGTTACATATCCTCCCCCAATCATTTTTCAGTGTATATGGGGGAGACAAAGTACATATTCTTCGGTCAGAGGAATGTGTTGCACAACTTTCCCACTACACCTGCGACCGTTTAAATGGGTCTATTGGCATCCTAACTTTTAGCTATCATCGGCCCATGATTAGTCTTTGGTGCTTAATACAAATTCTACATTTCGTTGGGATGATGCTGGACACCCAACTACCAAGGTCATCTCTAATCTCTCGCAGTTTGTTTCTAGAGGTATGCCTCCATTGTTCCCCCTGCGTCTGGAGACAAGGGCTCGCTGTCCGAGATGGAGTCCATTGGCCGCTTACTGGAAGTGTGGGGTCGGGGCGCGGCGATCGGTCTTGTGTCTGTCTCTCCAGCCAGAGGTGGTAACGACGACCATTCTTCCTGGCGCATGTCATCAGTGCTGGATCAGCATCCATCGATTAGGCACAGGATCAGCAACATCGATGAGAGGGGCCTGGACACAGAGTTTTATTTTTTTTCTACTTTTACAGGCTAAGTCCAAAACTACTTTTCAGCCAACTTCCCTTTACAGTGCTTTTAGCAGGTGCAGGTGTCTGGCAGGTCTGAAAACAGAAATAAGCGGAATGCATACGAAAAAAGGCAAATGAGATAAAAAAACTAGATCATCATCGAGATAAAGGATGTGGATGGCACCTTTCTCAAAAGCCAAAGCAGAAGAGCCGATACACAATGACTTTCAGAATTGTTCAACATTTCCCTACGTGGAAGACAATGGCAAGAATGATACCAATGTCTATTGATGCTTTTTAGAAATTTTACTCGCAACAAGAAACAGTTGAAACGTTTATAAATCTAAGGAAAATGTGCTCTTAAACCAAAGATCAAAAGAGGTAGAATGTAATTATCAGTGAAAAAAGCAAAAGCCAAAAAAAGAAGAAAAAAGAGTACTGCGAACTGGTCATTAGCATTTAATTATAATGGAAACCGGAAGTAGTGATACAAAAGGAGCGGTTTCGGTTCGGTGGTTCAGATCTATGCTTTGTTGAGTTTTGATATTATTATAATTAATCTGAGAATAGTACCGGTGATGATAATAATGATCACATTTATAATCATAATGATTGAGATGTTAATAGTATTGAGACTATTAATAGAATAATGATACGGATGGTGATGGTAATGATAATGATAATGATGGTGATGATGATAATGACAATGATGATGTAAAACACCT
>NC_051388.1:45527799-45530299 GCF_015228065.2 Penaeus monodon | reverse complement strand
AGGTGCACGTGTGTTTGTTAATAAACGTAGTTATATACACAGACAATATGGGTCTGTGTTCCTATGATTTAATGGAAGGTAATGGTACTGTACGCAATGTACAGCGTAGGTTCACTCACATTAGATTACTCAGACGCACCGAGCCGAAATAATTCTTGTTAATTCACAATAAGCTTCCAAGACAAGGTACAGCTCATGCTTTAATACAATCTCTGCAAAAGGGCTGTTGCAAATGTATGTTGTATATGTAAAACGGCCGTAGGAGTATTCATGGGCCGGGATTAATCATCAAGCACAAAAGAAATAAAAAA
This sequence comes from Penaeus monodon, assembly GCF_015228065.2. Lineage (NCBI taxonomy): Eukaryota > Metazoa > Arthropoda > Malacostraca > Decapoda > Penaeidae > Penaeus > Penaeus monodon. The sequence goes on along the minus strand of NC_051388.1, from coordinate 45,529,988 downwards.
AAAGTTCTATGCAGTTTTTCCACCATCTTTTCCCTTCGCAAATTACTCCGCTTGAAACAGAAATTATGTCATACCTCGAATGCTTTTCATTCGCTTATCTGGGACAAAGAAATACTGAGAAAATTAATAATCATTTTTCAACTCTCGATTCTACGAGGGAGAGATATGACAACAAAAAAAGTATGAAGAGTCGACATAAAGATCATAGCATAAAAAGCCAAAACCTCTTTTTTAATTATATCCATTTGTCTAATTTGGCGTTGTGGTATCCAATAAGAACGGGATAAAACTTACCTGGTAAAAGGGCATGTAACGAGCAAATAATTACTTTACCAATAGACAGGACAGAGTTACATGTAGTATATCTTTGCTCAGAACATAAACGGTGAGGTTAATCTAGATCTTTGTTTACTTTGCCTAAGGAAGAAGGAGAGGTGTTATTAGTGATGGGGGAGAAAGGATGAGAGAGAGAGAGATGCAATACTTATAGCTAGGAAAACTACTAGAACTAACAAACGAGGCATCCAGTACTAGGGCAATTACAGATTCTTAGCTTATGTGATTTTATCTAATTATCATCCGTTTGCAAATATAATGAGTGTTGACTCAACGTAATATTACCAAGTACGACCCTAATTCACGAACACGTCTCTGTAAATTCATTTGTATTTCGAATTTTCCTCGGCAACCGTCTGTGCGTGTATCTAGCAAACACTTGTTAACGGGAAGCTGTAATATTTACATACAGAGCCATGCAGCAATTATATGCGTACTAAGAATACAGTATTAACCATAGTAAGAGGTGGATGTTTGGTTGTTCCCTAAACTGCCTAACAGTATATAAAAATAGGCAGATGACTGCTCACTTTTTAAAAACAAACGTTAATATTTACGTCATCTCAATAGTTACACAGTTCTATCCTTACAACGTGCCCTACCCCCTTGTAGTAAAGAGAATTATAATAAACATGATAAACGTCTGCACATATTTGGTAAAGTTGTTATTTACGAGTATTGGGGAATTTCTCTTCATTGTTTTCGATTAATGTTTTGATAAATGAGGAATTCGTATAGTAAATCGTATGTTTATTTACCAAGGTTTCGCTATTATTTATCAGGAAAATGTTATAAAGGTTTAACATGACTAATTCGAGTATATGGTTACGTGAATTTGCTTACAACATAGACGGTACTGTAATTTCAATTTCATTCACGAGAAGGATTAATATTTGGGCGACATACTTTGTCATGGGTATATTTGGCATGGATTCAAATTGTCCATCATTTATTTTACTGTTATTGTAAATCCGCCACTAATTTATAATGCTAGCGTTCACGATCAACTTTTAATACACCTCTGGACCAGCATTAACTTTTAAGCTCAAATATTGATCATCCACATGCACAAACGAGCTAGTTATTCCCACCAATCATGTTTGGATACGTAATAACGTCATCGACGCCATTGAAAACACAGAGTTGAGTTGCCAATAACTTTTTAGTAATAACGAAACACAAGTCCTTTTCAGACACAGAAAAGGCAACATTATTTCCAGGTTGGGAAGACATTCCCACCCTATGCATTATTTTAATGGAATAAAAAAAGGAAGCTTTTCATAGATTTAGTAGTAGGTTTCAAATTCAACGTACAAACTCTGTCAATCGGGTTATGTTTGTCACCTTCAATTAAACCGCCTTTAATATTCAAAGGCCATTTCATGCCACTTATATAGCTTATTTGTACCGACACAGACATAATATCTTCATCATATAATACTACCGTATATGAGGGTTACCAATATCACCGCAAATTATATGAATTCGATGCTACAGCCATCGTTTCGGCATTGATTGAAGTTTGTAATCAAAGATTACCTGTATATTATAATGGAAGAATTTATACAATATTATAATACAAGTAATAGATCTGCAAAATTTAAATGAAGTGCAGACGTTGTAATGTTAATAATTTACTATCATCTTAATCCGAAGTCTAGGCTCAATCGTCGCATTCGCATGGTATCCGTGTATATTTTTTTCTCTCTCTTTTTCGTAGCAAACGTCTCGTTATCTACTTTACCTTGCATATGTAAATTATGATGAGTGCCTGCCAATTATTATTACACAACTACTGCTCTTTTCATGTAAAACAGCCTATTTACTGATAATCACACGGTTTCGTGGGTCTG
>NC_051388.1:45497799-45505299 GCF_015228065.2 Penaeus monodon | reverse complement strand
AAAAATCTTATATTTTATATTAATTTATCAAAATATATATATATATATATAATATATATATATTAAAAGAGATATATATATAAAACTTTTTTTTTATAAAAAATATTTATATATAAATAATATATATATAAAAAAATTTTATAAAAAGTAATCTAGGTTATTAAAAATTTTAAAAATAGTTTATTAATATATTGTATAAATTTAAAAAGTATTATCTATAATTTTTATTAATATATAAAAGTTCTTTTATATATAAAAATTATATATAAAAATATTATATAAATTGATCTTTTAGTTTTTTATCTTAAAAAAGATAGTATTAAAAAATATTATTATATTATATATATATATATATTATATTATTATATATATATTTTATATAAAAATATAAAATATAAAATATATTATTATTAATAAAAATATATATAAAAATTTTATATTTAAAAAATTTATTTAAAAATTTATATTATATATATTAATAACTATATATATATATATTTTTAAAATTTTTATATTAAAAATATCCTTTTAAAAATTTTATGTTTTTTTATATTAAAATTATTTAATTATTAATATATATATTTATTATATATAAAATATAAAATATTTTATTTTCTATTTGTCTATTTTTTTATATAATATGTTTTTATATATATATCTATTTTAATTTTATTATTATATATTATATTCTATATATAATTTTATATAGTTAAATATTATTTGTATAAAATATTAAAGGGATATAAAATAAGTAAAAATATTATATCTAGTATTTTTATCTATTTATATAGTCTATTTATATATATATATATCCCCATTATTATATTATAAAATATATAACTATATAATAATAAAAAGTATATTATTTTGTAAAAAACTATTTAGAACCCTATATAATATATTATTTATCTAGTAATATTTTTTAGTATAAATTTTATATATTTAGAAATATATATTTTATAAAAAGTATATTAAAAATCTGTATATCTATAAAAAGTTAATATAAAATATATATTATATTATATTTTAGTTATATTTTATATTATAATTAAAATATATATTAAAAATTTATATAAAATAAATTTGGGTTTTTATTCGTAAAATACTATATACTTAATTTTATTATATATTATACATAGTATTAAAATATATATAAATAATAATATATAAAAATTTTTTATTCTAGTTATATATAAAAATATATTTAAAATATAAAAATATATTAATATAAAAATTTTATAAAATAAAAAGTATTAATTAAAAATTTTTATATAATAATATATTTTATATTATATAATTATAAAATAGTTATTATAAAATAAGGTTGGAATTATATATAAAAATAGATAAAAATTAATATATTATATATATATATATATATATACTTTTTATATTTTTATAATATATTATATATATATAAAATAGTATATATATATATAAAATATATATATATATTTTATAAAATATATAGATATAAATTTTTCTTTTTAAATATAGTATATAAAATTTGTATATTTATTATAGGTATATATTTTATAAATATTATATATATATATGTTTTAATATATATAATTAAATTTTAACCTATAAAATATATATAAAATTAAAAATCTTTAATATATAATAATATACATAAAATTATATAATATATTTTTTATAATATTTATCTATAAAATATCTTTAAAATATTATATAAAAATTATTATAAAATATATATTAATATTAAAATTAAAAACCAAAATATTAAAATTTTAATATTATCGTTGGGAGGGGTGTTTATTTTAAATTTCATAATGAGATTAAATTAATAATTTTTAGATAAATTTATAAAATTAACCCCAAAAATAAAAAAAAAAATATATTATTAAAAAAAATTATAAATAAAATTAAATATATATATTTTAATATAAAACTATGTATATATATATATGTTTTATATATTTTAAAATATATATATTATATAAATTCGGGATATATATAATATTATTAGATTATATTTATTATAATTATATTATATATATATATATTTAATTTTTAATAATTTTATATAAGATATATATATATAAAATTATAATCTATATATTATATATTAATAATAAATTAAATAATTTAGTATTTAATTTTTCCCCCGGATTATTTATAACCTTAAAAAATATCTTAAATAAAATAAAAATTATTAATTTTTAAAAAAATAGAATTTAAAGGATATAATTATAAGAGATACAAATAAAATAAATTATAATGTAATTAAAATAATGACAAAAAAAAAAAAAAAAAAAAAAAAAAAAAAAATATACTATATTATATAAATTTTTATATATATATATATAATATATAATATATATTATATATAGATATATATAAAATATATAATATAGTTATCTATATATTATAATATATAATTTTATATATATAGTATTAAAATATATAATTATATTATATTATATAAAATTATATATATAGTAATATATATATATATATATATTTATATATAATATAATATATATAAATATATATAATATATATTTTATATAATATATTTTTATTATATATATATAGGATATATTTATATAGTAAAATTTTATATATATATAATAATATATTATTTAATAGGTTATTTAAAAAAAATTGTAAAATTTAAAATTATTTATATTTTATTTTAATTTTATAATATATAATAAATTAAAAATTTTTAGATATAAAATAAATAAATAAATATTATATTTTTTAAAAATAAATAAAATAAATAATATATATGAATTATATATATATATAGGGGGGAAAAAAAGATAAAAAGTTTTATATATAGATATTTGAATATATAAAAGTAAAATATATATTATAGAAAATTTTATATATATAAATTTAAAATAAAATATATTATATTATTATTTTATATATTATATATATATATATATATATATATTATATATAAAATTTTTATATATATATAAATATATAATTTTATGTATATATTATATATTTTTATTTTTTATTAATTATAATAAAAGATAATTTTATATATATATAAAATTTTATATATTATATAGTAAAAATATTAAAAACTATTATAAAGAATAAATTATAATTATTATTATAAGGGGGTTTTTTAAATCTTAATTATATAATAAATATATTTAAAAAATAAAAAAAATATTATTAAAAAAAATAAAATCCTAAAATATAAATATATAAGATAAAAAAAATTTTAAAATTTTATATTTAAAAAATAATTTTAATATTATATAAAGATGTAATATATATTATATATATTATATATATATATATATATTATAATTATATATATACTATAATATATATATATAAAATTTTATATATTATATATATATATAATATATATAAAATATATAATAAGGGATATAAATTTTAAAAAAAATTATATAAAATATAAAATATTAAAAAAAAAAAAGGAAAAAAATATATTATATATTTTTATTTTATTATATATATATATATATATATATATTTTATATATATATATTATATATCTATTTTATATTATATAAAGAAAAAAGAAAAAAAAGAAAAAGAAATATATTATATATATATATATTATATATATATAAATTAAAATTCCCATATATTAGTAAAAAATTTTAAAATATATAATTTTATATTTTATATATATAATATTAAAATATATTTATATATATACCTATATTATATAGTTTATTTTAAAATATATATATAATTTATATAAAAATTATATAATATAATTATTAAAATATATATAATATATATTTTATATATCAATTATATTATATTAAAATTTTATATATTAGTATATTTTATAAAATATATATATATATTTTTATTTTATTTTATATATAATAATTATAAGATTTCTGGAAAACAAATTATAAATTACGGTAATTATTAAGGATCAATTAAAATTAAATTTTTGTTTTTGGTGGGTGGTGGGGGTGTGGTTTGTTGGTTTTGGGGGTGGGGGTTTTGTGTGGGTGTTGGGGGGGGGGGTGTTGGGTGGCCCCAAAACTCATCCCGGGATTTTATTTATTAAAATTTTTTTTTTTAAATTATATTTTATTTTTATTAATATATTTTTTTGGGGGAAACCCACCCCCTTTTCCGGGGGGGGTTTTTTTCCTTTTTCCCCAAATAACCCGAAAAATGGGTTTTTTGCTGCGGTGTTGGGTAAAAAAACCGGGTGACCCCCACGGAAAAGGAGGACGGGCACGATTTTGCCAAGGGGTCGAGGGCGGGCCCCCCCGTTTCACGGTTTTTTGGGAGGAGTTTTAAAAAACAAGAAGAAGTAAACCCCTTTAAATTAAAGGGTGACCCCCAATTTACTTTCTTTCGGAAACAAAAACCACCGCCCGCACCACCAAACCACGCCCCCACACCCAAACCCCCATGAAAATTTTATTTTTTTTATCTTCTTATTAAAATATATTTACTTATTGAAAAATAATAATTATGTAATAAATTAAATTTTAAAATTAAAAAGAAAAAGAATTAAAAAAAATAGAAAAATAAAACCTTTTTTATATAAAATATCTTATAAGATTTTCAATCTATAATTTCTGCATATATATTTTTTTTTTAATTATATTTTTTTATTATATATAAAATAATTCCCCCTTTTAAATATTTTTCCAAAAATGGATAGAAAATTTTTCTGGAAAAGAAAAATTCCCTTTCCCCTGAAGGGGTTTTAAAAAAGGCCGTGGGGGGAAAAAGGAAAAAAAAAATTTTTCCTAAAATTTTGGAAAGAGAAAATTTTTTTGGTCCCCGGGGATTTTTCTTAGAATTTCTTAAAACCCCTTTGGAAACCTTTTTTTTAGAAAAACTTTTTGTCTTTTGGGAGTTGCGGCCCGGCCGGGAAACCCCCTCTCGGGGGTTTCCGGGCCCCAAAATTTTAAAAAAAGGGATTTGGTTTCCCCCTTTTTTACCTCCTGCCCCTTTTTTTTTCCTTTTTTAACAAATCTTTTTAAGTTGGAAACCCCTTTTTTTGGCCCCCCCCCCCCTCTGAAGGGGGGTTTTCCCCCCCTTGAAACCGGCCCTTTTAGGAAAACCACCCTTTTTGGGGGGGTTTGGGGGGGCCTTGCCAAAGGTTTTCCCTTTTTAAACCAACAAATTTCCCAAAAACTCCCGGTTTGGGGGCCAATAAAAACCGGTGCCCCCAAAAAAAAAAAAGAAAAAGTTTCCCGGAAAGGTGGGTTTTTATTTTGGGGAGGGCAATGGGGGGGTATTAAAACTTGGGGGGGGTGTCGGGGTAATTAAAAAAGGGGGTCCTTGGAAATTTTTGGGGCCTTTGGCCTTGGCGTTTTGCCCCCCCCGGTGTTGGCCTGGGGTGTTTTCCGTTGTTTTTTTGGGTTTGGTTTTTTTTTTTTTTTTTTTTTTTTTTTTTTTTTTTTTTTTTTTTTTTTTTTTTTTTTTTTTTTTTTTTTTTTTTTTTTTTTTTTTTTGGGGTTTTTGTTTTGGGGGGTGTTGGTTGTTTTTTTTTGTTTTTTTGTGGGTTTTTTTGGGTTTTTTTTTGTTTTTTGTTTTGGTTTTGTGGGGTGCGGGGGGAGGGGGGGGGGGGCGGGGGGGGGGGGTGTGTGTGTGTGAAACCCGTCTACCAAGTGGTAACGAATCTAAAAAAAAGAAATAGAATAAAAATAAATAGAAAAATAAAACGTCTTTATATATAAGCCGGGCCACATATATGTAAGGTCCGGGCGAAGCTAGCCTTTGCAAACCTCACTGAACTGAACTGAACTGCGATATTTTTGTTTTAATTATATTTTTCTTGTACGTGTACTCGGAGTCATAGCGTCACATTCCTCCTACGTCATCGACAGTCATTTTTCCCCCGAATTAATGACGTCAGTCCCAGAAAGCTTCACTCTGGAATAATCTGAAGTAATCTCCGGCCTTTGCGTGATTGCGGCATTGAAAAAACGTACTGTGGAAAATTGAAAGGAATAATCTGTAAAAAAAAAACAATAAAATGGGATTTGGAGAGAAAATTTGTCGACTGGACGTTGGGATTTTCGTAGAATTGCAAGTAAATCATTGGTATTGCCTTTTGTTTAAGTTTTAAACTATACGCTCGTTTGGTGAAGATAAAAGCAGGAATCAGATGGACATGGAACTCCTCGTCTCTAAATCCTATGGCCCCATATATTTAAAATATATGGATATTTGTTAGACTTTCACCCGTCGTATTCAACAAATCCTGACAAAAAAAAAACTTTCTTTTACCTTTGCTATTTCAATTCTATTTACTTTGAATCTCTTTTTCTTGGCAGTTTCTAAAAACACTCTGAAGCTTTTAAAATCCCCTATAAGAATCTGTCACTCTAAAAATAAATCAGAAATACCACTTTTCAGCGTTGAAGATTGCTTAGCAACGTTCCAGTCTCTCATACTAACATATATTATCCTAACTACTACATTGAAGTTCAGTCAATAATAAACGTTGCAAAAACAACTTTTTTGAAAATGAGGTTCTGTGAATCTGGGTATCTTTATAAATGTGTATGTATATGTATGTATTAGTACAAGTCTGTGTGTGTGTGTGCGTGTGTGTGTGTATGTGTGTGCGTGTGTGCGTGTGTGCGTGTGTGCGTGTGTGCGTGTGTGCGTGTGTCGTGTGTGTGTGTGTGTGTGTGTGTTGTGTGTGTGTGTGTGTGTGTGTGTGCGTGCGTGCGTGTGTGTGTGTGTGCTTCCGTTAGTAAATGTAAATTGTGTGTCGGTCACACCTCGTCTCATATATTCGTAAAGCGCCGTGACTCAATTATCTTGTTATTATACCTGCCAACACCTGTGTCAACACTGTCTGTCACTGTCTCGCTCGGCATTGCATATCGTGCCTCGTCCTGCAATATGCAACGTAGTCCTGCTATTATCTTATCGGACACCCGCTAGCTGTAACCATTTCAGCTCTGTTAGTACTGACATAGTTAACACATCATCAGAATTCATATATATATATATATATATATATATATATATATATATATATATATATATATATATATATATATATATATATATATATATATGTCGGGTATGTATGTATTGGCACACACACACACACACACACACACACACACACACACACACACACACACACACACACACACACACACACACACTACACACACACACACACACACACACACACACACTCAACACACACACACACACACACTACACACACACACACACACTACACACACCACACACACACACACACACACACATATATTATATATATATATATATATATATATATATATATATATTATATAGAGAGAGAGAGAGAGAGAGAGAGGAGAGAGAGGAGAGAGAGACACAACACACACATATTTACACACACACACACACCACATAACACACACACACTATACACCCACCACACAACACACACACACACACACACACACACCACACACACACACACACAACACACTTATATAATATAATATGATAAAATAATATATATAAAATAATATAAAAATATAAATAGGA
>NC_051388.1:45488914-45493914 GCF_015228065.2 Penaeus monodon | reverse complement strand
ATAACGATAATTAATAACCATACTAGTAATTAATAACCATACTAGTAATGAAACTAGACTAGTATAATAAATTGATAATTATGATAATAGTGAAAATAAGCATACGGATAATGAGGTCTTTGACAATGGCAATAGCAATAACAATAATGACGATAATGATAATGATACAAAATAGAAAATAAAAACCATACTAGTAAGATAAAAATTTTAGAAGATATAATATAGTTACAAATATAAAATAATGAATATTAGTTTTTGTCACCCCCCCCCCCCCCCCTTTTAGAAGATCATGAAAACCGCATTTTTTTCCCTTTTGATCTTTCCCTTTGTCTCAAAATCGTTTGTTATCCCCCGTTTTATTTTTTACGAGCTAACTCTCATTTATTAATGATGTTTTTTTGGTGTTCGGGGATTTCGCATGCAAACGACAGGAACAGCGGGTAGATTTCGAAATAATAAGGGGTCCTTGAATTATGAGTTTTTGGAAATAACCGAAAATAGCTTTTTTTTTTCTTTGGTTAAAGCCCCCCTGTACGAATTTTATCATTAATAAATACCCAAAATTCAAAATTTTTTTTGGGGCAAAATGGGGGACGGGAGAAAATTTTCCTTTATTTTTTGCGGGGGATCCCACACACGGGTCTTTAGTGATTAATTTATTGCCTTTTTAAACAAATACTCGGCTTTTTTACGCGTGGGGTTTTATTCCCCGACCGCTGTGTGTGGTTTGCGACAAGAATAGCATAAATTTACAAACCCACACCATAAAATTGCGTAAAATAAGTATGTATATTTATATTATCCCTTTCTTATCATTATTTTTTAAAATTTTTACTTTATTTTTATCATTTATGTTTTCGTACACCACTAAAACACCAAATGTTTGTGCATGATAGAAGAAAGATAGATAGATAGATAGTAGATAACAATACATATATAAATATGTTGTGTGGTGGTGTTGGGGTGTTGTGGTGTGTGTGTGTTGTGTGTGTTGGGATAATATATATATATATAATAATATATAATATAATATAATTTATATATATATATATATTATATATATATTATTTAAAATATATTTATATATATATATATTATATATATAATACTATTTTTTTGTATTTTATATGTATTATAGGGGTTTTATATTATATATATACATAATTGTTGACTGTTGTTTTATTTTGTAGATTAAAAATTATATTTATATATATATTATTATATATATATATATTAATTTTACAATTATGCATTATATATATATTTTATATATTATATTAAAATATATTTTATAATTATTATATATAAATTATAATATATATATTAACATATTTATACTGATATTATAAATGTATATACTATATATGCATATATATAAATTATAATAATATTTTATATATATAATATATATTATATATATATATATTTAATCTTATATTATTAATATATTTATTAAATTTTTATATATAAAAATTTTGTTTTTATTGATAATATAAAATAATAATAAAATATAATAAAATTTTATAAAAATAATGATAATGATAAAAATGTTAATAATATGATGTAAAACCTTAGGTGCCAACAAATACTACACTACAGAAAATATCACATTCACCTTGTAAAAAGTCATGGAACAGAATCGGCCGTGTGACCATTCATTCAAAAGCTATTTGTGTTAGCCTTTGATAAATGTTATGAAGACGAACACATTATGCCTTGCTTTCAACTGTACCTTGTTAGCATCGTTGTTGTTCACTTCTTTACACTTCTTTTATCGTTTAGTCTCTCTTTTCCTCGAACTAATTTCTCATTCAGCTGGAGTTTTTTGTTTTCTTCTTTATCCTTACTTTACATGTTACTGTGTTTGTGTTCGTGTTCATGAAACTTTCTAAATTCTTCATTTCACGTCTTTCATTTTCGAACTGACCGGGATTTTTCTTCTTCTTCTTCTTCTTCTTCTTCTTCTTCTTCTTCTTCTTCTTCTTCTTCTTCTTCTTCTTCTTCTTCTTCTTCTTCTTTCTTTCTTTCTCTCTCTTTCTTTCTTTCTTTCTTTCTTTCTTTCTTTCTTTCATCCTTGCACTCAGGTTTTGTCTTTTTTCTTTACTTTCGACTTTCTCTTCGGCACTTTTAACCTCTCTCCGTCTTTATCAAACTTATTTTCCAATACATCCTGAGCATTTATCCATTCTTCCTTTTGACAGGCATCTTATCAAATGATATAATATTGCTTTTTCTTATAGTACGTTACTATGTATTAGAGGAAATATCACAAACGAAATTTGATCACAATATACAAGCTTTAAATTTTTGAATTATGTGAGAACGGAAAAGACATATTATTGGAAATTGTGTGATTTTGTTATATTAAAGAGAGTTGTTAGTCAATGACACATGATTAATAGAACTATCAAGAAGAGATTTGTGTTCGTGCACTCGGACAATAAGAGAAATAAAATAAACAATGCAATTACCTTCTGCATTTGTTACAAAAAACTCATATATTTTGTTCCAATTCATTTACATCTAAGCACCTACATCACCGTTTTTTATTGTCAGTGTGTTGTTGTTTTTTTCCACATTATCCCATTGATAGCATTGTAGATTTACGAATCAGAAACGTGCGGTATATCATGTATCTGAACTGCAATTGAGGCATTTTTTTTATACCCATCGATAGTCTCTGTCTGAAGCAAGAATATAACCTGTTTGTTGAGACGATATCCGTGTAACAGCTAAAAATATAGCTTTTGGGTTCTTATATATATATATTTCTCTATATTTATATTTATATATATATATACATACAGACATATATATATATATATATATATATATAATATATTATATTTAATAAATATATTATAAAATATATATATATATTAATTATATTTTATATATTTTAATGTGTGTGTGTGGGGTGGTGTGTGTGTGTTGTGTGTGGTGTGGTCTGTGTGCGTGTGCGTGTGCGTGTGTGTGTTGTGTGTGTGTGTTTGTGGGGTGTTGTGTGTGTTTTGTGTGTTGTGGTTTTGTTTGTGTGTGTGTGTGTATGTGTGTGTGTGGGTGCATCTTTTTTTCAACAGCCATTAAATCCACTGCAGGACATAGACCTCTCAGAAATCCACCATTGAGAGGTTATATGGTAGTTTTTTGCCTGATCGGATGCCCTTCCTAATCAACCGTGGTCGGCGCGCTAACAATTGTGCCTCGGCGGCGGCTTCGCTGGCTCGTGCCAGCAATCGACGGCCGTGGCAGGGAATTGAACTCGGGACCATGAGCGTCGGATTTCAGTGTTCTAACCACTGGACCATCGCGGCAGTCATTAAATATATATATATATATATATATATATATATATATATATATATATATATATATATATATATATATATACTTAACAGAAAAAAATCCTTTTTAAAATACTGTTTATCTATTCATTGTTTTAAATAATAAGGATTTTTTCATTAAGGAATCATGTGAACTTGTTAGACATCTTAGAGGAACACATTCTACTCAGCTTTTATAAGCAATTTAGGAGCATGTGAGCTGGTTGTATTTACATCAAACACATGAAGGCTTTTATAAACAAATGAAGATAATTGGACTTGTTGGAATGTTGGTTAAGGGATCTAATCCTTTGAGATACGAACTTATATAGATGTACAAGTTAAAGCAAGTGATATTTAGTCAATGAATGCTAATGGACTTGGAATTAGAGAGCTCCAATATCATCGCCAGTCGCTTCAGTGATTACTCAGTATATTCAAGAATGCTTGTGAACACTCCAATTTCCCGGAGTTCACATTGGGGTGCACTAGAAGTACTAACATCTATTAATTTGATTTATAATCCAGTAGTAACCAGAATCACTGGATGTCGTAATGAATCTTGACAGTTCTGTTTCTGGGTGGGATGATATGTAATCAATTTAAATAAATTTTGGGTTTATTTTGTGTCATTTCGTAATACGTGCAATGCATCTGGTTATATTTCCTGATGCATTCAGGAATTAGGACAAATATTTAGTCGCATGTTTTACTTTTGTCTTTTCGTCGTTTATGTTCGTATCCTCTGTTTTATGTTCACTCTTTCGGAAGTCTTGAGTTTTACGCTTTATTCTCGTATTTTCGTTATATGGCGTTGTGCGTATGTTCACTCTCCTTTCTTATGCAATTTCTTCTCCTTTTTTACACGTGGTTCAGTTTTGTTTTTGTTTTTTTCTTTCTTTCTTAGATGTTGAAGCGAGTAACCATAATGATGATGATAAAGTAATGATAAAATATTGGTAAAGGTAATGATGATGAAAATGAGCATACGGATAATGATGACTTCGGCATTTACAGTGACAAAATGATGATAATCCGACACTAAATGTAAATATAATCACACTAGTAGCGATATAATCATACTAGTAGTGATATAGACTAGTCAAGATAAAGTCTCGATGAAAAAAATAATGATAGAGTTAGTAATATATACCAAAATCTTTCTCCCCCCCCCCCCTCCCAACGTTTTTGAAAATCATGAAACAGCATTGTTCCTTGTGATCTTTCCTTTGGTCGTCAAAAACTGTTTATATTACCCCTCGCTTGATTTTACAAGACCGAAAGATTTCCTATGCTTTCATCTCACTTTTTTAATGATGTTGTTTTTGGTTTTTCGCAAGATTTCTCATGCTAACGACCAAAAGCACAGCAGGCAGATGTTAGGTAATAATACAATGTACAATACTTTGAATAGTGATGTTCTTGGCATAAGTTATACGCTCTTGCCAAGAGTCTAGCAATTGCATGCTTATCTTTGCATGATGTTTTTTATTTCTGTTCGGACTTCATTTATTAATAAGTACGCAAAAAAAATAGTATTTTCTTGCGAAATGGGGGGACAGGCAAGAATTCCTTTCTTTTCTTGTCGAAGGATCCTACACACCGGCTTTCGTATGATTCTAATTTATTCCCCATTTTTTTAAGAAATCCATCGTACTTCTTTAATAGGGGGGGCAT
>NC_051388.1:45480356-45488814 GCF_015228065.2 Penaeus monodon | reverse complement strand
AACCAGACCTTGTGGGGAGCAATTCCCCCAAATGACAGCCCTTAATAACGTATTAAATTAAAACATTATTACTGAGAAAAATCTACTAACATCTCAGAAATAATTATTGGTAGTGATACGAGATACGAACAATGAAGAGAAATGGAGTTCCTACTCACGAGCACATGAATAATAGCAGCTCTTAAAGGTCCCCAAGAAACGGGAGTGTTATAGCAGGTTGTGTGTTGGCTGAAGTGACCACACCCGGTAGTTTCTTTTTTCTTTTTTCCCGGGTAATATACAACTCCAATAGAGTCCTTTATTTCCAAATTATTTTCAGAATATTAAGATAGATCGGGAAAAGGAAGGTGAGTACCTTTTTCCGACCTAGTTTTAATATGTTTAAATGAACATATGCATAGATCGTATACTTCTTGGTCATCAAGTATCTGACGTACTCCTCAGGGTCGGGAACTATTATACATGATTTTAATGTCATATGATTCTCCCTTATCTCTTTTATGTAGTGATGTCCGTCCTCTATTATTTAATACCATTTACCTCCATCTAACATAATTTCAAGTAAAGAGGACAATATCTTTCCCCAAAATTAAGAGGGAAACACATACGTTACTTGAATTCTACTCAAACGGTCTGGTAAAACATCAAGTGAAAAAGGTTTGGTTTCTTAGTTCTGTCCGTTTTCTGTTCTTCTGTTTTAGATATTGAAAGTAGAAATGTATAATTGTTTGTTTTTTTCGTTGTTGTCGTTTTGTTGATGTGCATGAATTTTTTTTCTTCTCTAAAGTTGTAAAAGGCAATAGTAGTTCCTTTTCTGTCTTAAAAATAGCAAACGTTCTCTCGTTTATTTTTTGACAATTTAAAGGTATTTTCGGAAATCCGTATAAGTATACAAATCCCGGTACTTCAGCGTTTTATAACTTTGGAAAGTAGTGCGTAATATTTCTCGATAAGTATTCCGAAGCAGTTTCCCAAAAGAAGGCTTTTCGAGAGCCATTTTCCGACAGATATTCAGATATTCAGTCTTCATTTATTTTACTATGATTTCGGCTTAGCACTGGCCTTTTATTTATTCATTTTATTTATTTATTCATTTATTTATTTATTCATTCTTTTTTTTTTCTTTTTTTGACTTAGCTTTAGTACAGAAGTGAGTAGGAAACGCGCTACATAAGAAAGAAAAAAAAGGAAATATTTCGGTAGAATTTGTACTTCTCTTTAGATTTACATAGAAGCATCATTCAATCTGCAACCCAAAGTAGCACGTAGCCCCTCTGGAAGCATTACATGTAGCCCGAGGGATTTACACCGGACTAGAGAGAAAAGCTGGGATTACGAGTCAGAGATACGACAACAGTTACAGTAGATAAATAGAGACTTTTTCTGAATGAGAATATTGTAATGTTTTTTTGTTTTTTTTTATAGTTTTCACGGTAAGTTCATTCAGTATTATGATGGGGAGGGAGAGAGGAAGGAGGAGAGGGAGAGAAAAAGAAAGAGAGAGACAGAGACAGACAAAGACAGACGGACAGAAACAGAAACAAAATGACAGAACTTCTACCTGTCGGTAAGTTTTCAGCAGACAGTTCAAAAGCTGATCGAGCATTAGCTTTCCCTCAATAGCCTAAGTTACGTAACTGAAAATCTCCCGAGATCGTCCCACGGGCCTGACAACCGAACAAATACAGTAAATTCCGCGCACTTGGGCCATTAAGTGTCGGAATCTACAGCCTTGCCGCGATAACTTTCGGTGCCTTTTGAGTATCAGAGGTGTATGTGTGTGGGTGTGTGCGTGCCTGCGTGAGTGCGTGCCTGCCTGCGTGTGTGTGTGTGTGTGATTTTGCAGCTGCCAGTATCAGGGGTCACTAACCTATAACAAAACCTACATATAAAACCGGCTTCAGAAAAAAAGAAAAAGAAAAAGAAAAAAAATTGTTTGATAGTCTGACAATAGCAGTCGATAACAAAGCACTTGCGCTTGACGGCGGTAATCTCCAATATCCCGGTGATTATAACTCCCATTCTTTATATATTTTATCGGTTATTCTGCCTTAAAATTATTATTTTACTGAGGCTATTGATTCGCAAGATGACATATTTACTATCAATTAATACGGAAAAACGTAATCTTTGTATTATTTGCGCTGAAATCGTCGACAAATGTTACTAATATTGGCCATTTTAATTTGCAAAATATAACTATTATGTTAATGCAAACTCACTCCGAGAAACTGGGTAGCCCGTTCGTATTTTTGACTGGTATTTGGAGTACTTGCATGACACAGTAGTATAAGGGTATTGTGTGTGTGTGTGTGTGTGTGTGTGTGTGTGTGTGTGTGTGTGTGTGTGTGTGTGTGTGTGTGTGTGTGTGTGTGTGTGTGTGTGTGTTTATGTGTATGTGTATGTGTATGTGTATGTGTATGTGTATGTGTATGTGTATGTGTGTGCGTGTGCGTGTGCGTGTGCGTATGTGTGTAATATATATAAAGAGATCTAAGTGCACTTGTATAATATTGATACTGAAGTGCATCACAGATAGATGACCGCGATATTACTTACGAGCATTAATTCTAGCAGATAATAATAATCCAGGAAACACTTGTTAGGACTGAGAGAGAGAAAAAATATATATATTTCCGTTAACACCTCCAACATCACCTTTATCCCTGGAGGTAAAATTCATGTATTCAAATATCTTTCTTTTATAGCAATGGTCCCTAACTTTTTTATACACTCGCGACCCCTTCCTCAATCCTCCGGGAAATCCTGAGTCCTCGCTTCGACAACGGCCATGCCATTTATATATACACATATATATTTTTTAAATCGTGTCTTTAAGCTAAGAGAAAAATAAATACTCGACACTTTTTATTTACTTGAATCCAAAGCAATATTCCTTGAAAATGCGGCTTACTTTTCTAGACTCACCGGTTTAATTTCACTTAGCAAGACATAAAGTTTCAAAGAATGTCACTACTACTACTTAGGTAATTAACAGGAACTTTGAAATATGCTTGAAATATACTAAAGACATGAATCACATGCAAAGTGACTATTAACACTAAAGAAAGTATCTCTGTGGTTCCGATATTCAATCATTATTGTTACTATTATTATTATTGTTACTTTTACTGTTATTAACATCCTCACCATCGCCAGCGTCGTCCTCCTCCACCTCATCAATGTTGTTATTTATTTTGTATTATCATGATCATAATGATAATAATAATAATAATTATTATTATTATTATTATTATTATTATTATTATTATTATTATTATTATTATTATTATTATTATTGCCATTACTGTTACTGTTATTTTACTATTGCTATTATTAGTGTAGTACAATTGTAGTAGTATTGTTCTTATAATTATTAATCACAACTACTATCAGTGTGAACATAATTACATTACAATTGTCATTATTGCATTTACTTTTAATCCTTATCAACATCATAATAAGTTCCAGCATTATTAAACACATAAACCTAAAGTGCAAGCGGATGCAGCATGACGTAGGAATATCCATCACAGCGGAAATGCCAGACATATGAGCAGTAATATACACCGGGCTGCGTGTGTGCTGATGTCCCCTAACCTCGAGGCGGGATTGGGAGAGAGATTTATCATTTTCTGTAACCTGTTGTCAGAAAATAATTCTAACTACCCACAATAAATGTATTATACACATATGCGTACATTCACATATATATATTATATATCTAAGTATAGATATATATATATAGATATATATAATATAATATACATCATATATATATTAATATTATATTATATTATATATATATATATCTATATATGTAACACATATTATATATATATATATATTAATATATATATATATAATATATATATATATATATATATACATATATATGTATCTATATATATATATATACTATTCTATTCTATATATATATTATGTATATATATATTATATATATATGTTATATATATATGTATATATATACCTAAATATATATATATATATGTATATATATATCTATATTACTATATCATCTGTACTGTTTGTTTTAGTCATCCCTCTCATATATAAATATGATAAATATATCTAATCTCCTATCTATATATACTCATATATATATATATATTATCTAATATACATATGTGTGTGTGTGTGTGTTTTAATGTATTACGTGAACTAGTGAGAAATCTTAGTTAGAAACACTTTCAGCAGCCTTTATAAGCAAGTTGGGAGCATGTTATACTTTATTGAACAAATGAAGATACTTATTAAGGATGTTTGTAACGTTGGTTCAGAGATCCAAACTCAGATCCTTTGAGATGTGAATGTGAACGAGATATAAATGAAATTGTCAGTATTTTAATTCTAAATTAGTTTCACCTAGGATGACCAATTCCTCGTCGACTGGATCATATTTGGACAAATCTAACTCGCAATTATTCCACAAGAAGAATAGTCCACACATTTTGCACATTATGGCCACTTCGCATAAGAACTGTAATTCCAAGTTCATGATATCTTACTTTTATTTTAGCGAAGCAAATATAGAGTCACTATAGTATAAACGTATAATTAATGCTAGGACCTTGTTTTTCGCTCTGATGATCCTAATGTTATTTATGATAATTGTAAAAGCCTCTTTACTGCTTCTTGCATTAGATCTTTTACTAGTTATAAAGCTAAATCTGTCTAAGAAAATTATACTAAATATAATATAAAAATTCAATCGAATAATTTTATGCAAAACTACCTTAATAGTGAATGATCTGCAACAAGATCAAGAATAATCATATTGATATCTAATACACTGGAAACATTATCCAATTCAGTCTTGAAGCAAGTTAAAGCACGATGCTTATCAATAAGTAGTAATGGTTTCGGATTAGAGAGCTGCATATACATCAGTCCGCTCAAAATTCCTTTTTATTTTTGTCGGAGGATTCTTATTGCACACACGCTTTCCCTGTTTTCAAATTTTATGCTCCATTTTGATGACAAAGACATCGCTGCTTCGTGTATGTTTTGGGGTTTATTCACAAACTACAGTTCTTGCACGCAGACGTCTGGTATTGCTACTAGAAATGGACATGGTGTTGTGTTTGTGTGTACGCAGGCCGCACACAAGCGCACAACACGACAACACACCGAACAACACACACACACACACACACAACACACACACACACACACTACACACACAACACACACCACACACACACTACACACACACACACCCACACCAACACACACACACACACACTACACACACACACACACACACTTATACAACATATATGTTTACTGGTGTGTGGTTATGTATATATAAATATTAATATAAATGATAAATAGATATATATATAGTATAATATATATATATATATATATATATATTATTATTTCTTGTGTGTGTGTGTGTGTGTGTGTGTATATTATATAGTATATATAATATATATATATATATATTATATATATATATATATACTATCTATACATATTATCATTATTATCATTCTAATTCATTACTATCACTAATTATTATTACACCATTGATATCATCATTAGGTTTTTACGTACAACGCACATACATCTGTATGTCTGTGTGTGTGGGTGTGTATATATTATATATATATATATATATATATATATTATATATAATATATATATATATATATATATATATATATATATATATATCTTTATATATATTTCTATTATTTTTATCTTATTATATATATATATAATATATATATATAATATATATATATATAATATATAATATATAATATATATAATTATAATATTATATATAATATATATATACATATATATATATATATATATATATATATATATCTATATATATATATCTAATATCTGTGTGTGTGTGGGTGTGTGTGTGTGTGTTGTGTGTGTGTGTGTGTGTGTGTGTGTGTGGATGGTGTATGTGTATGTGTGATGATAATGATAATAAAAAATTAACTATAGTTTTTAGTGATAATAATAATTATTATAATAACCATCATTACCATAATAATAATAATAATAATAATAATAATAATAATAATAATAATAATAATAATAATAATAATAATAATAATAATGGTTGCCATGATGATAACAATAATCATAGTAACATATAATATATGGTACCAACATATATCCACTACCCACTTGAAGCGTCATGGAACAGAATTGCCTCCTGACCCATTACTTCGGAAGTCAAAAGCTGTTTATGTTAGCCTTTGTTTTATCACAAGACGAAACAAAGTAGGTTGCCTTCGACTTTTCATCATTAATTGTTCACCTCTTTACACACGTTGCTTTGTTTGCGCTTGTGCTCTTGAGGCTTTCAGATTTTATCGTTTCGTCTCTTTTTTTACTCACCTGCATTATTTCCTTTTCTTCTTCTTTAAACTTGCCCTCTTTCACTTCGGTTACTGTGTTTGTGTTCATGAAACTAAATTCTTAGTTTCCTTTCTTTCTCGACCTGATTTCTCAATCGATCTAGATTTTTTTTTTTTTTTTTTTATCCTTGCACTCTGGTTAGGTCCTTTTTTCCTTTTAGTCTTCGACTTCTCTCCGGCACTTCTAATTTCTCTTTCCGTCTTTTCCAACTTAATTTTCCATATCTTGCGTGTATTTATCCATTCTTTCTTATGGCAGGCATCTTTATCTAGATAACAAGGGTATGAATGGAAATGGAAATGAAATGACTGTATTTGGGCAGGTTTCGATATTCTTCGTCAGAAATATATCTCGAAACCGGTCAAATACATCTCTTGATTGTGAAGTTGGTTCATTCTCATTCATACCTTTTATACATTTGTCAACAATAATAATACGGTTCAGACTCTTATCACAGATATAATGTCGCTTTTTTTCTCTTAGAGTACGTTATTATTAATGGAAACTATCACAAACGAGATTTGATCACAATCGCAAGCCATAAGTTGTAAGAAGGAAAGGAACACATTTAATGGAAACTGCTTGTGTGATTTCGTTTATATAAAAGAGAAAAGTTACTCTACTGCCACTGATTAATAGAACTATTAGAAGAGACATTTGTGTTCATACAACTCGGACATAAAAGATAAATAACAATGCATTATCTTCGACATTTAATTACAAACAATCTCCGTCCTGACACAGCGTTTGTTGATTTTTCTCTCCTATTATGTTTTGTTCCTTTCATTTATATTGAAGTACCTAATACCGTTATTTATTGCCATTGTGTTTTTTTCCCCACACCGGTTTTTATTGGATAGTATTGTAGTTTACGATTTAGAATGGTGCACTATATATGTATCTGGAACCAATTGACATTTTCACACGTTAGTCTCTGTCTGACGCATAGAATAAACCTTGTTTGGTTGAGTTTAGTTTATGACGACAAAATGTAGCAAGAAAATTACTAGCAATCAACAGAAAATGTAGAATATTTGTGTATGTGTGTGCGGTGTGTGTGTGTGTGTGTGTGTGTGTGTGTGTGTGTGTGTGTGTGTTGTGTGTGTGTGTGTGTGTGTGTGGTGTGCGTGTGTGTGTTGGTGTGTTTATACACACACTATTCAGAGGAGAGGGGGGGGGGGGGGGGGGTGGTATGGTGTATATACTTTATATATATACTGATATCATATATATTATATATAATATATCATATATATATATATATATATATATATATACGTATATATATATATATCTATATCTATCTAATCGATATCTATATATAATAAATATATAGATATCTCTAATACGTCATATCTATACAGGCTTTAAAAGTTCAGAAGAAAACTTTTCTATTAGATTTTTCCCTAGACCATATGTGGACAATCCTATTTCATAGTAATTTGAATAGTCCTCACTATTTTCCACACTGGGTCCACTTCGCGATATCCGACTATCATACTTAGCCGCAGATATTGAGCGAGCTTTGGAAACTTTTTTATACTAGTGAATGCCGGGGCCCCTTTGTTTTCTGTTTCTGATTGGTCCTAATGTTATATATGATACTGTAAACATCATCTCTACTTCTTCTAAATCTGCGAAAGAAAATGAGAAGATAATAAAAAATAACGACATATTCGGGAAAACAAACTCCAAACATTCAACGCAAATATGATCAGTCGCTATGGAACCACAATATTGACTTATTCGAAACTACCTTAATAGTGTTAAACGAAATATTCGGAGCATAATAATACTGCAACAATTTCATGGATATTTTTTTTATAAGATAGTTAAAAGACGTGGAACATCATCCATTCAGTCTTGAAGCAGTTTAAAAGCAAGTGATGGTTAGTCCAGTGCATGCAATGTCTTGGAATTAGAGAGCTTCATATTATCATCGCCATCGCTTCAGTAAATTATGTCCCTTAATCGTTCAGGAATGCTTGTTGAACGCTCCAGTTTCCAGCGTTTCTATCGGGGTGCAGTAGGCCCCTGATATTCCATT
>NC_051388.1:45467856-45475356 GCF_015228065.2 Penaeus monodon | reverse complement strand
ATAAACATATTGGTAATGGTAATGATGATGAAAATGAGCATACGGATAATGATGACTTCGGCATTGACAGTGACAATAATGATGATAATCATGACACTAACTGTAAATATAATCACACTAGTAGAGATATACTCATACTAGTAGTGATATAGACTAGTCAAGATAAAGTCTCGATGAAAAAAATAATGATAGAGTTAGTAATATATACCAAAATCTTTCTCCCCCCCCCCTCTCAACGTTTTTGAAAATCATGAAACAGCATTGTTCCTTGTGATCTTTCCTTTGGTCGTCAAAATATGTTTATATTACCCCTCGCTTGATGTTTACAAGACCGAAAGATTATCCTATGCTTTCATCTCACTTTATTAATGATGTTGTTTTGGTGTTCGCAAGATTTCTCATGCTAACGACAAAGCACAGCAGGCAGATGTTAGGTAATAATACAATGTACAAATACTTTGAATTAGTGATGTTCTTGGCATAAGTTATACGCTCTTGCCAAGAGTCTAGCAATTGCATGCTTATCTTTGCATGATGTTTTTTATTTCTGTTCGGACTTCATTTATTAATAAGTACGCAAAAAAAATAGTATTTTCTTGCGAAATGGGAGACAGGCAAGAATTCCTTTCTTTTCTTGTCGAAGGATCCTACACACGGCTTTCGTATGATTCTAATTTATTTCCCCATTTTTATAAGAAATCCATCGCTACTTCTTGAATAGTCATGGTGTGTGTACATACACACAAATATATATGTGAGGCTATACATATATGTGTGTGTATGTATATATATATATATATATATATATATATATATATATATATAGGTCTATATCATTATCATTATTATATATATATACATATATATCTCTTCTTCTTTTAACGGTAAGTTCATGTTTGAGCCGCTGTGGTCACAGCACGATATTTGATTGTAGTTTTTCATGTTGTAATGCTCTTGGAGTGAGTACGTGGTAGGGTCCCCACTTCCTTTCCACGGAGAGTGCCGGTGTTACCTTTTTGTGTGTGTGTGTGTGTGTGTGTGTGAGTGTGTGTGTGTGTGTGTGTGTGTGTGTGTGTGTTGTCTGTCTGTCTGTCTGTCTGTCTGTCTGTCTGTATGTATGTCTGTCTGTCTGTCTGTCTGTCTGTCTGTCTGTCTGTCTGTCTGTCTGTTAGCGATAATTATAATAATAATAATAATAATGACAATGGCAATGGCAATGGCAATGGCAATGGCAATGGCAATGGCAATGACAATGACAATGACAATGACAATGACAATGACAATGACAATGACAATGACAATGACAATGACAATGACAATGACAATGACAATGACAATGAAAAGACAAAGACAGTGACAAGTTATATTAGAATCACAGTAACAACATATACCCTATGTACCATATACATCACACTCACCTTATAGAAAGTCATAAAAGAAAATTGTCACGTGAACATTAATTCGGAGGTCAAGAGCTGTCTGTGTTAGCCCTTGCCTAATGTTATGAAAACGAACAAAGTATTCCTCGCTTTCCTCATTATTGGTCACTTCTTTACACGTTGCTGTGTTTGCGTTTGTGCTCTTGAGACTTTCAGATTTTATCGTCTAGTTTCTCTCTTCTTCGACCGAATTTCTCACTTACCTGGATTTTTCTTTCTTTCTCTTCTTCTTCTCTATCCTTGCCCCTCTTTTCCCCGCGTTCGTGTCTGTGTTCGTGTTCGTGAAACTTTTTCTTTTCCGACCTGATTTCTCAAGCGACTTGGATTTTCTCTTAATTTTTCTTCGTTTTATTTCATACTTGCACTCGTGTTAGTTAGTTTGTTTGTCTTTCTTTCTTTCTTTTCATTTTTTTTTCTTTATTTTTCGACTTTCCCTTCGGTACTTACTCTTAACCTCTCTTCCTTCTTTTTCTTATCTATTTTCCATACATCTTTTATCCATTCTTCCTTTTGACAAGCATCTTATCACAGATTTTTTTTCCCTTAAAGAACGTTATTATGTATTGTGGGAAATATCACAGACGAAATTTGTTCAAAATATACAAGTAATGATGAATTGTTGATTATGTTGACAAATGTATAAAAGGTATGAATTAGAATGAATATCTTCACAACACAAGAGATATGACCAGTTTCGATTATATCTTTGTTAGAAATATAATCGAAAAATCTAACCGAAACAGGTCAAACACATCTCTTGTATTGTGAAGATATTCATTCTCACTCATAGCTTTAATACATTGCTAATTATGTTAGAACGGAAAAGACACATTAATGCAAATTACTTGTCAATGTCTTATATCAAAGAGAAATGTTACTCAGTGATACATGATTAATATAGTTATTAAGGAGAGATATCTGTGCACATACAACTCAGACAATAAAAGAAATAAAATAAACATTTTTGCATATTATTAACAAACTAACTCCGACACAACACACACACACACACACACACACACACACACACACCACACACACACACACACACACACACATATATATATATATATATAATATATATATATAATATAATATATGTGTCGTGTGTGTATGTGTGTGTGTGTGTGTGCTGTGTGTGGGTGTGTGTGTGGTGTGTGTGTGTGTGTGTGTGTGTGATGTGTGTGTGGGTAATGTATATATATTGTGTGTGTGTATGTGATATAATATAATATGATATATACACACACACACAACACACACATACATAACATATATATATATATAATATATATATATATATATATATAATATATATAATATATATATATATGTGTTGTGTGTGTGTGTGTGTGTGTGTGTGTGTGTGTGTGTGTGTGTGTGGTGTGGTGTTGTGTGTGTGTGTGTGTGTAGTTATATATATATATATATATATATATATATATATATATAAATATATATATTATATATATATATATACAGATGCACACACACACACACACACACACACACACACACACACACACACACACAACATACACACACACATACAACACAACAATATATATATATATATATATATATATATATATATATATATATATTATATTATATATATATAATGATAATATATATATAATAATAATAATAATATATATAATAATAATAATAATAATAATAATAATAATAATAAAAAATTAATTAATTAATTAATTAATAATGGTAGAATCACAGTAACACTAGATACTATATATACCAAATATGTAACACTCACCTTGTAGAAAGTCATGGAACAGAATTGGTCCCTGTGACCTTTAATCCGGAAGTCAAAAGCTGTTTGTGTTAGACTTTGCTTAATGCTATGAAGACGAACAAATTATGCCTTGCTTTCATCTGTACCTCACGAGTTCTTTTTAACATCATTATTGTTCACTTTTTACACGACGCTGTGTTTGTGTTTGTGCTTATCTTCTACTTGATTTAACACCTGATTTTTTTCATCTTCTATTTCGGTCTGGGACTTTATTTCATTACATGTTACTGTGTTTGTGTTCGCGTTCAGGAAACTTTCTAAATTCTTAGTTTCATTTTTTTCTTTCTCGACCTGATTCCTCAATCGATCTAGACTTTTTTTTCTTTCATCCTTACACTCATGTCAAGTCTTTTTCTTTCTCTTCGGCACTTTTAACTTCTCCTCCGTCTTTTATCAAACGTATTTTTCCATCTTCCTGAGCATTTATCCATTCTTCCTTTTGACAGGCATCTTATCACAAAATATAATGTTGTTGTTTTTTCTTACGGTACGTTATGTATAATGTGAAATATAAACGGAATTTGATTACAATATACAAGCTTTAAAAATGTTGATTATGTGAGAGCTGAAAAGACACATTAATAGAAACTGCTTGTGTGATTTTGTTATATTAAAGAGAAATGTTATTCATGAGCACATGATTAATAGAGTTATTGAGAAGTGATATTTGTGTTCAATACAACAATAAAAGAAATAAAATAAACAGTGCATTACCTTCTGCATTTATTACAATCAATTCTTAACTGACATTGCGCTTTTTTTTTCTTATATTTCGTTCCAGTTCATTTAAAATTAAGCACTTACATGATCTTTTTTATTGTCAGCATGTTTTTCAGCACATTATGCGCTGATAGAATTGCAGACTGTCGATTCAGAAGCGTGCACTGTATTATGTATCTGAACAGATATTGAGCATTTTTATAATACACATCGTTAGTCTCTGCTTAAAATAAGAATATAACGTACACACACACACATACACACACACACACACACACACACACACACACACACACACACACACACACACACACACACACACAATAATATATATAATGTGTATATATATATATATATATATATAATATATATATTATACATATATATATATATATATATATATAGATATATATATATATATAATATATATATATATATATATATATACGCATATTCATACACACAATATATGTATATACTTAGATATATACACACGAACATGCTTATAAAAGTTCAGTAGAAAGTGTTTCTATTTAAGAATTCTCACTAATTCATGCAATTGCTTAACAGAAAAAAATCCACTTTCTACTGAACTTTTATAAGCATGTTCGTGTGTATATATCTAAGTATATACATATATTGTGTGTATGAATATGCTATATATATATATATATATATATATATATATATATATTATAATATAATATATATAATATATATAATATATATATATATGTATAAATATATATATATATATATATATATATGTTAGTTGGCTGTAGTTACAGGCAAATGCATTAAAACTTTCATAAACAAACGAAGATACTAGGAATGTTTGTAAAGTCGGTTCAAGAATCTAAACTCAAGGCGTCTTCTATCATATCATAAGAGTTATTTCCGGATCATAGTTTAATCCAAATCCACAGTACTTGCATAGAAGATGCAAGGCACACTGTCAGGCGCAGGAGTCAATGCCATTATCAGTAAATCTGCTTACATGAAAAAGCGGGTATCTGTGTAATGTCAATTAGCATTAACTCTCTACAAGTTTCATACCACACGTTAATGTTAATAACCGAATGTTGGCTACAGAATATATATATAAATAAATAAGTATATATATATAAATATATATATATATATATATATATATATATATAATATATATATATATATATATATATAATATATAGTATATAATATATATATACAATTATATAACATATCATGATATATATATAGTATATATAAATATATATATATATATATATATATATATACATTATATATATATAATGATATATATATAAGAGATATATAAAAAATATATAATATATATTAAGATATAAATATATAGATATATAATATATTAATATATAGATATATATATAATAGATATAAAGATATAAATACTATATGAAATAATAATATATAATTTATAAGATATAAATATATAGATAGATATAGTAATATAAATATAATATAATATATATAATAAGTAATAAATATATAATAATAATATATAAAAGATATATAAATATAATTTATAATAAATAATAATAAAGATATAAATATATTATATATAATTACTATATATTATATTATATTATATTATATATATAATTATATATAAATACATACTATAATTGTATATATAATTATATATAATTATTTATATATAATTACATATATATAATACATATATTATATATATATTATATATATAATCATATATATTTATATATATATATTATATAGTTATGTAATTATATTATGTAATTATATATATATATATGTATATATATAATTATGTAATTATGCATATATGTATATATATGATTATGTAATTATATATATAATTATATGTAATTATATATAATTATATATATACATATCTTCTTTTAACGGTAGGTTCATGTCTGAGCCGCCGTGGTCACAGCATGATACTTAATTGTAGTTTTTTCATGTTGTGATGCTCTTGGAGTGAGTACGTGGTAGGGTCCCCAGTTCCTTTCCACGGAGAGTGCCGGTGGTACCTTTTAGGTAATCATTCTCTCTATTTATCCGGGCTTGGGACCAGCACTTGACTTGGGCTGGCTTGGCCACCCAGTGGCTAGGTAGGCAATCAAGGTGAATTCCTTGCCCAAGGGAACAACGCGGTGGTCGGTGACTCGAATCCTCGAATTCAGATTGCCGTCGTGACAGTCTTGAGTCCGACACTTTAACCATTCGGCCACCGCGGCCTTGACGATCATGGGCTTCCATGATTTTTTCTTAGCAATTTAGAGCGGTGGTTTGCTATTGCCTTCCGCCCGGTGTTTATATCGAGTCACCATCTCTATTTACCCGGCACTGACTTGAGCTGGCTTGACCACCCAGTGGCTAGGCAGGCAATCGAGGTGAAGTTCCTTGCCCAAGGGAAACAACGCGCCGGCCAGTGACTCGAACCGTCGAACTCAGATTGCCGTCGTGACAGTCTTGAGTCCGACGCTCTAACCATTCGGCCACCGCGGCCCCATATATACATATATAACTATATATATAATTATATATATACATATATAACTATATACATAATTATATATATATATAATTTTATATATATAATTATATATATAATTATATATATAATTATGTATATAATTATATATAATTATATATATAATATATATAATACACACACACACACACACACACACACACACACACACACACACACACACACATATATATATATATATATATATATATATATATATATATATATATATATATATATATATGCTAATATTATATCATGCCGATATATATGTGTAAGTACAAATGAAATATATCAAAGGCTTCAAATAGACTATACATTTTATAGAAAACTTATATGAAGGTCTCAGACAAAAAGGAGATATTAGTAACATCAATTTATATTCGCGGAAGTTTTTTTTCCGAGATCTCTTTCTCGTGTGTGATTGCAGGCACGGGTAAGGTTTTTTTTCAGAATGTTGCTAACGAGGATCATGATAACAAATGTCCACTCGTTTTGAAGTCACTATAGTTTAAATAATCAGGAAGGTTGTACTTTGAAGTTTGTTTTCTTTTTTCGATGAATGTATTGCAAAGTTGGGAATGTTTTTTTCCAACCTGGAAAAAAAACATTGCCTGTCTGTGTCTGTAAACTCTGGAATTCTCTGTGTGATTTTCTTTTCTTTTTGCTTTTCACTGTTTAGAGTTTTATCTGCAGTTTGAATATCCCACAACTTATAAAAATATATATTGGTGAATTTTCACATACATCTTTGACAAAGAAATGTCAGAATTTGTATAGTTATTCTTTATAATAAATGTGAATGGCAACTCAACTCTATTTTTTTATGGAGTTGATGACGTCATTCATATCAATTCATGATTGGTGGGATTAACTACCTCGTTCTGCGAATGTGCAGGGTTAAAATTTGAGTAAAGCCTTGTCCGGAGGGAATTAAAAGTTAATCCTGTACGCTGTCATTGCGCATGTGCATTAGAGATCTGGATTAA
>NC_051388.1:45455356-45457856 GCF_015228065.2 Penaeus monodon | reverse complement strand
TATATATATATAATATATATATATATATATATATATATATATATATATATATATATATATGCTCAAGAAACTATCGCCAAAAGAAAAAGACAAATTCCCCCTGGATATCTAAAAAAACACTAAGTGAAATTGAAACAAGAAGATGCCTAAAATCAAAGGGTATCAATAATCCAGTTGAAAAAGTAATTTACAAAAAACTAAATACAAAAATTCAAAGATTATTGCGACAAGATAAGGAAAAATATTTAAATGAACATTGCCTGAGAATTGAAAACTGTTCTATCAATAAGACAACTAAAGAACTCTACCAAGGAGTACGAAACATCACACGAAAATTTAAACCTACAATGGACACTATCAAAACTGAAGATGGACTTGTTTTATGTGATGGAAAAGAAGTCAAAGATAGATGGAATCAATATTGTTCCAACCTATACAAAAAGAATAAAGATCTAACAACAACATTAATTAGACTCAATGACAACGAAGATGAACCACCGCCACCGTTAGACGAAGTTATAATAGCCATAAAAGAAGTAAAGAATAACAAGAGCCCCGGAACAGATGAAATAACAGCAGAACTAATTAGAATGCTGGCGAAAGTGTTGAATACTTCTTCTACAAACTCTGTACAAAAATATGGAATAAAAGAAGATGGCCAGAAGGCTGGGTAAAATCAATCTTTACTCCCATACCTAAAAAAGGTGACGCACTCCAATGCAACAATAATAGGACAATTGCATTAATAAGTCACAGCAGCAAAATTTTGTTGAAAATTATTGCTGAAAGAATGAAGTTGAAGTTAAGAGAGGAAATTGCAGACGAACAAGCAGGTTTTCGCCCTGGAAAAGGTACCAGAAACCAGATTCTAAATCTAAAATGATCATAGAGAAAAACAGAGAACATCAAAAAGACCGTATACCTGTGTTTCATCGATTTTGTGAAAGCTTTTGATACTGTTGATCACAATATCCTCTGGAATAACATGAACGATTTGAAGTTTCCAAAACACATCATCCAACTAATAAAAGCCATGTATGACCAACAACAAGCAGCTGTAAGAACCACTTATGGGTTAACAGAATGGTTCGAAGTCAAACAAGGAGTGTGACAGGGTTGTATTCTGTCTCCGCATCTCTTTAACATATATTCTGAAACAATTATGAGAGGTGCTCTAGAGAATTTTGAAGGAACTGTAGATGTTGGAGGATACAAAATATTAAATCTAAGGTACGCCGATGATATAGTTTTGATTGCCAGCAGTATCACTGAACTACAACAACTACTAGATAAAGTTAGAGAAGCAAGCGAAAAGGCTGGCTCGTTTCTTAATGCCAAGAAAACTAAGATCATGAAGATTCAAAGATAACTGGCAATGAACAATGATGAACATGTTACAATCAATGGAATGATTGTGGAAAATGTGAAAGAGTTCACTTATCTTGGAGCTGTTTTAACTAATACATATGATGATTCACCGGAGATAAAAAGAAGAATTGCCATTGCCAAAAACGCCACAATCGCTCTCGATAACATCTGGAAAGACCGAAGCATTACCTTACGGACAAAGCTGAGGTTATTGAACTCATTAGTTTTCCCAATTGCATCATATGGTTCTGAGTGTTGGGTGCTGAAGTAGATAGACAAGAAAAAGATCAACAGTTTTGAAATGTGGTGTTACAGACGAGTACTGCGTATTAGCTGGACAGAGAAGAAGATGAATGATGAAGTGCTGAGAAAAATAAGTTGTACAGACCGGCTGTTGGACATATTGAACAGGAGGAAATTAAAGTTTATTGGTCATGTAATGAGAAGTAAAAGTATTGAGAAAAACTTGCTGACAGGTATGGTGATAGGAAACAGAGGAAAAGGCAAACCAAAGACAAGACTGAGCGACAACATCAAAGATATTTGCGGGCTGTCGATGGTACAAGTGGAAAGAAAAGCGTAAGATCGATTTTAGTGGCGAAGGATGATGGAGAGGTCCACGACTGCTCAAACATGAGCATACCGTTATTGATGATGGTGTATGTATGTATGTATATGTATATATATATATGTATGTATGTATATGTATATATATGTATGTATGTATGTATATGTATATATATATATGTATGTATGTATGTATATGTATATACATATATATGTATGTATGTATATGTGTATATATATACATATATGTATGTATATGTATATACATATATGCATTCATGTGTATGTGTATATATATACATATATGTATGTATATGTATATACATATGTGTATGTATATGTATATATATACATATATGTATGTATGTATATATACATATACATACATACATATATATATATATATATATATATATATATATATATATATATATATATGTATATATATATAGGTATGCATATGTATATATATAAGGCCGCGGTGGCCGAGTGGTTAGAGTCCGAGGGTTCGAGTCACCGACCGGCGCGTTGTTCCCTTGGGCAAGGAACTTCACCTCGATTGCCT
>NC_051388.1:45453852-45455256 GCF_015228065.2 Penaeus monodon | reverse complement strand
TTGCTAAGAAAAATCATGGAGCCCATGATCGTCAAGGCCGCGGTGGCCGAATGGTTAGAGCGTCGGACTCAAGACTGTCACGACGGCAATCTGAGTTCGAGGGTTCGAGTCACTGGCCGGCGCGTTGTTTCCTTGGGCAAGGAACTTCACCTCGATTGCCTACCTACCCACTGGGTGGCCAAGCCAGCCCAAGTCAGTGCTGGTCCCAAGCCCGGATAAAATAGAGAGAATGATTTCCTAAAAAGGTAACACCGGCACTCTCCGTGGAAAGGAACTGGGGACCCTACAACGTACTCACTCCAAGAGCATCACAACATGAAAACTACAATTAAGTATCATGCTGTGACCACGGCGGCTCAGACATGAACCTACCGTTAAAAGAAGAAGAATATGTATATATATGTATATATATGTATATATATGTATATATATGTATATATATGTATATATATGTATATATATCTATATATATGTATATATATGTATATATATGTATATATATGTATATATATGTATATATATGTATATATACGTATATAATATGTATATATATGTTATATATATGTAGATATATGTAATATATATATGTATACATATATATATGTATACATATATATATGTATATATATATGTTACATATATATGTACATATATCTGTGTTATATCATGTATATAATGTATATATATGTCTATATATATGTTTATACTTATATGTACTATAATATGTATATATATAGTGTATATATCTGTATATATCATGTATATCATGTTATATGTATATATATGTATATATATGTACCTAATATGTATCTATATGTATATATATGTATATATCATATATATTATTCTATTATACATACATATTTATGTATTATATATATTATATATATATATATATATATATATATATATATATATATATATATATATATTTATGTATATGGTCATAAAAACAAAATCAGTATAATGTTCAAAAGAATAAATTATTCTCCTCATATTTCAGTAATAATCTGCAGGTCGACTAAATCAGTGCAAGGGTTTTTTGGGGTCTTCAATGCAAGGACTTGTTCGTCTTTCTTAACCTAAACAATACGCACTCGAGACGTTACACCCATGTATTATGGAGAGCACAAAGATACGTGTTGATTATTCTAGGGTTTTGTGGTATATGTATCTGGTATTTTTCTCTTTTTATCTATTGATTCAACTGTCTATCTATATCTGTTCATCTGTATATATACATATATGCACACACACACACACACACACACACACATACACACACACTAACACACATACACACACACACACACACACACACACACACACACACACACATACATATATATACACATATACATATACATATACATATACATATACATACACACATACACACATACA
>NC_051388.1:45443852-45446352 GCF_015228065.2 Penaeus monodon | reverse complement strand
AAGATAAAGTAAACAGAGACAAAAATAAACTAGCAAACTAAACTAGCAAAAGTCTGTGGGGATTTTGCACATTGCAGCACTTGCAACCAGATTTTTTTTTTCTTTTTTCTTCTTTTTTTTTACCTTGCAATAATTTCCTCTTTTCTACCGTTACTTTGTTTCCTACCAATTCGTAGAAGTGAATAAAGTAAAGTAAGTAATAAAAAATAAGGAGACATACAGAATATATCAAAATGCATAAAAAGAAATGAAAAGAAAAAGATAAAAAACGAAGAGAGAAAAAAATGAAAACGAAATGTATATTGCATGATTTCTGGGAATTCACACGAGCTGAAGTGGGAGGGGTTTTTTTTTCCCTATTGCCACACAAGAGATTGCCCAAAACATAAAATATATATAATGTGTGGTGTGTGGGGTGTGTGTGTGTGTGTGTGTGTGTGTGGTGTGTGTGTGTGTTTTGTGTGTGGTGTGTGTGTGTTGTGTGTATATTGTGTGTAAAGAATGTGTGTGCGTATGAATGTGTGTGTGTATGTGGGGTATGTGTGTATGTATATGTTATGTATATGTATTGTATATGTATATGTATATGTGTATATATATTTGTGTGTGTTGTGTGTGTGTGTGTGTGTGTGTGGTGTGGTGTATGTGTGTTAGTGTGTGTGTATGTGTGTGTGTGTGTGTGTGTGTGTGTGCATATATGTATATATACAGATGAACAGATATAGATAGACAGTTGAATCAATAGATAAAAAGAGAAAAATACCAGATACATATACCACAAAACCCTAGAATAATCAACACGTATCTTTGTGCTCTCCATAAAACATGGGGGTAACGTCCTCGAAGTGCGTATTGTTTTGGTTAAGAAAGACGAACAAGTCCTTGCTTGAAAACCCCAAAAAACCCTTGCACTGATTTAGTCCCACTGCAGATTATTACTGAAAAATGAGGAGAATAATTTATTCTTTTGAACATTATACTGATTTTGTTTTATGACCATATACAAAATATATATATATATATATTTTATATATATATATATATATATATATATATTATATATATATATATACATAATATGTATGTATATATATATATATTTTATATATATATATATATAATATATATGTATGTATACATATACATATATATACATATATATATACCATATATATATTATATAAATTATATATATATATCTATATATATATTTTATAAATATATATACATATATATACATTATATACATATAATACATATATATACATATATATACATATGTATACATTATATATACATATACATATACACATATTACATATACATATATATACATATACATATACACACATATATGTATACATATATATATACATATATATGTATCATATATAATGTATACCATATATAATACATATATATACATATATATACATATAGATACATATAAATATACGTATATATACATATATATACATATTTTATATATATTATCAATATATACATATATATACATATATTACATATATATACATATATATACATATATATACATTTCTTCTTCTTTTAACGGTAGGTTCATGTCTGAGCCGCCGTGGTCACAGCATGATACTTAATTGTAGTTTTTCATGTTGTGATGCTCTTGGAGTGAGTACGTTGTAGGGTCCCCAGTTCCTTTCCACGGAGAGTGCCGGTGTTACCTTTTTAGGAAATCATTCTCTCTATTTTATCCGGGCTTGGGACCAGCACTGACTTGGGCTGGCTTGGCCACCCAGTGGGTAGGTAGGCAATCGAGGTGAAGTTCCTTGCCCAAGGAAACAACGCGCCGGCCAGTGACTCGAACCCTCGAACTCAGATTGCCGTCGTGACAGTCTTGAGTCCGACGCTCTAACCATTCGGCCACCGCGGCCTTGACGATCATGGGCTTCCATGATTTTTTCTTAGCAATTTAGAGCGGTGGTTTGCCATTGCCTTCCGCCCGCTGTTTTTATCGAGTCACCATCTCTATTTACCCGGCACTGACTTGAGCTGGCTTGGCCACCCAGTGGCTAGGCAGGCAATCGAGGTGAAGTTCTCCCTTTCCCCAAAGGGGAAAAACGTGCGGTCGGTGCTCGAACCCTCGAACTCAGATTGCCGTCGTGACAGTTTTTGAGTCCGACGCTCTAACCATTCGGCCACCGCGGCCCCATATATACATATATATACATATATATACATATACATACATATATATACATATATATTTCATATATATACATATATTACATATATATACATATATATACAAATATATACATATATATACAATATAATACATATATATATACATATATATACATATATATACATATATATACTATATATACATATATAAAACATTTTATTTTATAAAATTTATACTAAATACATATATAAAACATATATATACATATATATCAATATATATACATATATTACATAATAACTATTATATACATATATATACATATATATAAATATA
>NC_051388.1:45437663-45443752 GCF_015228065.2 Penaeus monodon | reverse complement strand
CTCTCTCTTCTTTTCCCTCCCCTCTCACCCTTCCCTCTCCCCTTTTTCCCTTCCCCCTCCCTCCCCCCCCTCTCCTCTCCCTTCCCCCCCCTCCCCTTCCCTCCCCTCCCCTCCCCTTCCCCTCCCCCTCTCTCTCTCTCCTCCTCTCCCCCCCTTGTCATTCCGCTCGATTTTTTCCCTTTTGGTGGAGTTATATAATAAACCCTTTCCGCTCGCGTCCCTGGTGTCTTAGAACTTATTTATGTGATTCTGAATTATTTCGGGTTTTTTTTATTTTTTTTTTTTAATTTTTTCCTCTTTTTTTTTTTTCTGTAAGGGAGCTACTTGCGTTTTTTGGTTTAGCGTGTACTTGCATTTACCAGTTACCTTTTTCTCTTTTGCATTATTTATATACATAAACAACAAACAAACAACACATACAAACAAAACAAAAACAACACACAAAACACACACACACACACACACACACACAAACACAAAACACACACACCAACACCACACCACAAACAATAAAAGGGGGAAAAAAAATTATTATAATATTTATATATATTAAAATTATATATTATGTGTATGAAAATTTGTTATTTTTTCCTCTTCTCTCTCCTCTCTCTCCTCTCTCCTCTCTTCTCTTTTCTCTTTCCTCTCTCTTCTCTCTCTCTCTCTCTCTCTCTCTTCTTCTTCTCTCTTCTCCTCTCTCTTTTTCTCTTCTCTCTCTCTTTCTTTGTCTTTTTTACAATATAGCCGACCTTTGTATACGGAGAAATCCATCCGCACAAAAAACTTATGCAACATAAGTTACCATATACACTTAAAATATATCAAACAATGTTTTTTTGCAATTTTCGTAAATTTGTTTGAAGCCGAAAGCTAAAAACTTGGGTAAATCTTTTCCCCCTCCCCCCCTCTTTTTTTTTCTCTTTCGCGTTTTCTCCGCAAACCGAGGTCCCCTGTTTTCTTTGGCTTTTTGGCTACCTTTGCAGGACGGTGGGTTGTTTAGCGCCCGGTCGTGCCCCTTCGGGCCCTGTTGGGGTCCGCGGGGGGAAAAAAATTGTCGTGAAAGTTGGGGGAGAATCCCCCCTTTCTCTCGCGTGTTCGCTTTTTTTTGATGCTCCTCGGGATTTTGGTCGTTTTGTCTTTGTGGGAATGCGATGAAAACCCCTTTTCCCCTGGCTTTTCTCAGTCTCCCATTTGTCCTCTTTTTCTTCTGTAAAGATTGACATAAAAAATGATTTTTAAGAAAAATTGGTCAACGCTAGAATGAAAAAAATTTGCCTTAGCTATTTGGGTTCCTCGCCCATGCTAGTAAAAAACCAATTTCCCCCTTTGCTTGGCTGAAAATCCCTCGTGGGATAACGCATAAAAAAATTACCTGATTTAAAATAAAAGAACGCAAAAACCCCCCCCCCCCCCCACCCACACACCCCACCCCCCCCCCCCAACCCCCACACCCACCCCACAAAACCCACACCCCCAAACCCCACACCCCCAATTGGTGAGGTCCTTTTTTGAAAAAAAAATCGATAAGTACAAAAATTCTTTTAAAAATTTAAACGGAAAAATGCTTCTTTCCCTAGCCTCGTTCTCGGGCATCAA
Organism: Penaeus monodon; assembly: GCF_015228065.2. Classification (NCBI taxonomy): domain Eukaryota; kingdom Metazoa; phylum Arthropoda; class Malacostraca; order Decapoda; family Penaeidae; genus Penaeus; species Penaeus monodon. The sequence continues at coordinate 45,442,159 of NC_051388.1, read as the reverse complement.
ACAAGGGGTCCCGTTTTTGCAAAAAGAACCCAAGCGAGGCCGAGAAAGCGCACCTGTTATGGATAAGTAGACGGGTGTCCAGAACAAAAGGGAGTGGGGGCGATAAAAAAAATAAAATATTAAAAAATAAATAAAAAAAAATAAAAAAATATAATATAAAACAAAAAAATATAAAAAAATTTAAAAAAAAAACAAAAAAAAAAATATCAAAAAAAAAAAAAATAATAAAATATAAATATAAATAATATTATATTAAATTATTTTTAAAAATTTAATATTAAAATTATTTTTAAAATTTAAATTTATATAAAAAAATTTATATTTTATATATTTATTTATATTAAAAATATTTATTTTTTTATTTAAAATTTATTTTTAATTTATTATTTATTATTTTTTTCTTTTTTTTTTTTTTTTTTTTTTTTTTTCCTTTTTGTTTTTTTTCTTTTTTTTTTTTTTTTTTTATTTATTTATTTTTCTTATTTATTTTATTATTTTTATTATTTTTAAATTTTTATTATTATTTTAAATTATTTAAAAAAATTTTTTTAAAATTTATTCTTTAAAATTTATTTACTTTATTATTATAAAAAATATATAAAATTTTAAAAATTTTAATTTTTTTAAATAAATTTTATAAATTATTAATAAATAAATTAAAAAATATAATATAATTTTAAAAAAAAAAAATAAAAATAAATTTTAAAAAAAAAAAAAAAAAATAAAAAAAAAAAAATTTTAAAAAAAAAACAAAAAAAAATATAAAAAATAAATAAAATAAATAATAAATAATAAAAATAAAAATATATAATAATAATACAAAAAATATAATATAAAATAAAATATAAAAGAAAATAATATATAATATAAATATTATAACATAATATACAAAATATTTAATATATATATAATATATAAAAAATTTATTATAAAAAAAAAAAATAAAACATAAAAGTAAAAATTTAAAATAAATAAAAAATAAAAATATAATAAAAAAAAAAGATAATAATAGAAAAAAAAAATTAAAATTTAAAAATATTAAATTTATTAAAAAAAAATAAAAAATAACAAATTATAGAAAAAAAATAATATAAATAAAATAATATAAAAAAAAAAAAAAATAAAAATTTATAAAATAATATATATATATTATATTATTAATAAAAAATATAAAATTTTAAATATAAAATATACATAAAAAAATAAATTATAACTATAATATAATTAAAAATAATAATATTACAAAATATAACATTAAAATAAAATATATATAAATATAATATTAAAACTTTATATAATATAATTTATTATATATAATAAAATAATAATAATAATAATAATTATAATACATAAAATATACATATTTATAATTAAATAAATATATCAATATTTTATCTAAAATATATAAAAAAACAAATTATATTTTAATATATTATATATATTTTAAAATATATAATATATATATAATATAATTTATATAATATTATATAATTATATATATAATATATGATATATTTAATATTTTATATATATAGATTATAAATAGTATAGTAAAAATTATGGAAAAAATAATTATAATTAAATTAAATATAGATTATAGTATAATTTATTATAAAATTATATATAAAAAAATTAGAAAACTTTTTTATCTTTCTTTTTATTCTTTTTTTAAAAATTTTTTCGTTTTTACTTTTTTTATTTCTTTTTATTTTATTAATTTTATTCATTTTTTTCTTTTTTTTTCCCTTCTTTTTTTTTAATCTTTAATTCATCTTCTTTTTCAAAATTTTAAATTTTCTTTCATTTCTATTTATTTTTTTTTTTTTTTTAATTTTTTTTTTTTTTTATTTTATTTTTTTATTTATTTATTTTATTTTTTTATTTTTAAAATTATTTTTTTTTTATATAGTTTTTAAAAATTTTTTTTTAAATTTTTTTTTTAAATATAAAAGAATATATTGTTAAAAATTAAAAAAATTAAAAATATTATAATATTTAAAAAATAATGTTTAAAATTTATAAAAAATTTTTTAAAATAAAGAAATTTTATAATGTTTTTAAATAAAAAAAAAATATTATATATATTTAATTTAAGTATATTTTGTTTTAGAAAATTTGAAATTATTGAAAAATTTTAAATTAATAATTATTTTTTTTTAAATATTTGAATTAATTTTAATATATAATGAAATTTTAAAAGTTTTATGTTTTATTTTGGGGAAATTTATTATTAAATTTTTATTTTTTGTTTTTTGTTTATTATATGTTTTTTTTTTTTATATATGTATTATTTTTAAAATTTTTTAAATTATATATATATATGATATATTTTTATATTATATATTATAAAAGGTATATATATATGTAATAATATTGTATTTTATAATGAAATATATATATGTATATTATATATGATATATAAAATGTATTAAAATAGTATTTTATATGTTTATAAGAAATTTTTGTATATAAAATGTATAAAATTTAATATATATGTAAATATATGTATTTTAATATGAAATATATATGTATATATTATTTAATATATTTATATATAATGTATATAAAGTATATATATGTATATATATATTATATATATTTTTAATATATGTATTTTAAATTTTGTATATAATTATTAATTATATAATTTATATAATGTATATATATTTAATATATTTAATTAATTATTTTAATGTTATTTGTATATATAGTTTTTTATATATTTGTAAAAATTTTATATTGTATATTATTTATTATATATGTTATAATATTTATATATATGTATATTTTATTTTTTTTATGTATTATTTGGCATATTTATATATATGTGATAATAGTTATATTTTGGTAAAATTTTTGGTATTATATGTGTTTATATATTTTTTTGTATAATATGTTAATAATGGGGATATATATTGTATAATATGTGTATATATATGGTATATAGGGTTTTTAATATATTTTGTATATAAGGTATATATATGTGAAATATGTGTATAATATGTGAATTATGTTATTATATGTTAAAATATGTGTATAATAGTGTAATTATTGTGTTATATATGTGTATAAAATGTGTATATTATGTTATAATATGTGTATATATATGGTTATATAGGGTTTATATATGTGTATATATGTGTATTTTATTTTTGTATATATAGGTATATATAGGTTATTTAGTGTATATTGTGTATATATATGTGATATTTATTTGGGGGGAATTGTGAATAATGTGTATATAAGTGTATAAAATGTGTTAATTGTGAAATATGGATATATATGTGTAATATATGTGTATATTATAGGGGTATATTATGTATATATATGTGTATATTATGTGTAATATAGGGGTATATATATTGTATATATATGTGTATATATAGTATATATATGTATAGTATTATATATGATATATTATATGAAATAGATGTATATATATAGTATAGCATATTATAATAGATGTATATATAGATGAAATATATAGATATATATTTTATATATAGATGTATATATAGATGTATATATACATGTATATATAGATGTATATATAGATGTATATATAGATGTATATATAGATGTATATATAGATGTATATATAGATGTATATATAGATGTATATATAGATGTAGATATAGATGTAGATATAGATGTAGAATATACATATATATACATATATATACATATATATACATATATATACATATATATACATATATATATATATAATATATATATATATATAATATATATATATACATATATATATATATATATATATATAACATATATATATTATATATATATATAATATATATATTATATATATTATATATGTATGTATATATATGTATGTATGTATGTATATATGTATACATACATACATACATACATACATACATACATATATACACATATATGTACATACATACATACATACATACATATATACACATATATGTACATACATACATACATACATACATATATATATACACATATATGTACACACACACACACACACACACACACACACACACACATAGATACACACATGATGTGTATGCACGCGTGCGCGCATGGGTCCACGTGTGTACGAATAAAAGCAAGAAAACAGAGAAGGAGGCAAAAACTCAGACGTATAACAAGCCACAGTAGTAACAGCATTAAGCAACTAAACCGTAAAAGCTGCCTCTCTCTCCCTCTTCCCTTATTAAGCATAGACTGGGTCCCCGCTAGGCCTAGCATTAAACAAGGTAAATCTTAAACGAATCACAATGATAAATTATTCAGGTTTGTGATCTGGTTCTCGTTGTGAAGTTTTTGGGGAAGGAGGGAGAGGGAAGGGAGGGGAAAAAGGGGGAGGGAGGGGAAAAAAGGGGGGAGGGGAAAAAGGGGGAGGGAGGGGATGAGAAGGGATGGGGAGGGAAGGGAGGGTTGAAGTAGGGGATTGGGAAGGGAAAGGGGGTGGAAAGGGAAGGGATAGGGGAACAGAG
>NC_051388.1:45400448-45437563 GCF_015228065.2 Penaeus monodon | reverse complement strand
TAGGTGAAGTCGTGGGCCATATCATATTAATGTAAATTTCCATTTTGTGTTTCCCATGGGTTATATGAGAGACTCAGGTGACGGCCACGAACCATTCTCAGGAGAGCTTCGAAGCAGTGCGGCTGGCGGGTCCGCATGCGGTTGGCAGTGTGAGGCCTTTTCAACAACAATGAGTGCAAGAGAGAGTCCGAGTGCTTTGAATAAATAATGTCGCCTGAGATCCTCCGGCAAATGATTGATACGGATTCCAAGCCGGTCAATCCGCTTTGAGATCTCTCTTACTCTCAGTATTCTGTGTGTGGATCTGTGGGCTGTGGGAGCCTGCAAAGAATTCTGAACGATTAAAATATTAGTGCTTACCCATGTTGTTGTAAATAAAGGTAGGCAGTCCATCCATCACTTTATACCATGCTGTTCAATTTTATATATATATATATATATATATATATATATATTAGATATATATATATTATATATATATATATATATATATATATATATATATATATATATTATATATATATATATATATTATATATATATAATATATATATATTATTGGGGTATGAATGTGTCGGCACTGCGGTCGCTGCCCAGTCGAGGCACCGCGAATTTCTTTTGACCACCGTGGCCCCGAAGGCCCTTGCTCAGCTGCCCCCTTCGCCGCGCGAGCAGCAGGTCGTCGATCTCCTCGATGACCCCGGCACCTCCTGTGGAATTTGGATTTGTAACCTAATTGCTTACTTCAGAACAAAAACTCCTCAATTACTGGTTTTGAAATACTAATCATTTAATTGCTTGTGCATGATCGCAATACTTTTCAAGCCAATGATTCACAAACAAATTAATTCGGAAGCTGCCAACGTGTCTTCTGCAGAAAACGTGGCTGTTTGATCCTGGTCGAGAAAAACACAACTTTTGCGCTGTTTGGTTTTGCAATTTCTTTCTCATCGGCCACAATACGATATTCATGGTATTTGCAAGGCAGATTGCAATGTGGCAATTTACCGCTCTTGGCTAAACCCCGTCTACTTTTAGGAATGCTATAGGTTTTACCTTTTCTTCAAAATATCCAGATATGACTTTAAAGTACGGCGGATCACACCCGTTGCGTTAGAGATCTATTTGGAAAAGGGATATTACATTTGCTTTACATATCCACTATACATACCTGTGTGCAATGAAATCTTCGCGCACAATTCATGCGGTAACACACTGCTTTTTTTAAATTCCGAGCGAATCTGCAACTTCCTTTTCCATGATATGTGAAATGCACATCGGTATGCGCAATATATGAGTTTTATCATTTATAGAAAATATTTGACAATTTAATTAGATTTCCACATGAATAATTCTATTATTTTAGCTGTATACAATTTTCTTTGTTATGACTTCATCATGCGAAATTATGTTTTGACATTAAATATACAAACAAAATCGCATCGCTTAGTTTCGTTTATTTACTTATTGATTAAGGGTAAGAAAGGATATCGGATGGCGATTTTTCTTTTCTTCGTTCTCTCTGTCGTTTCCATCCATTGCTTATTATTGAACGTTGAGTGAAACTTGAAACTTGAAACTGAAAAAAACACGCATATATGAAACAAGACGTAAACCTAAAAGCTAAAAATAGAAAAAAATGAAATGTAATTCTTACCGAGGAGCTTGTATACATCGATGTAAATAGATAATGTTTCCTTATACGAATTCAGAGACAAGTGGACCTCAAGACACCTGTCGTTCTAACTGTTATCATTATGATGATGATAATAATGATAAAAAGGATAATAATGATAATAATAATAATAATAATAATGATAATAATAATAAAATAAAATAATAATAATAATAATAACAAAAAATAATAATAATAACAAAATAATAATAAGGTAAAATAATAAAAGTAATAATAATAATAAAATGATGAAAATAAAATATAATAATAATAAAAATGATAATAAACGAAAAAACAAAAAATTTTAAAATTCCTATTATTTTTATTATTTTTATTTTAAATTATTATTTTTTTTTATTATTTTTTATTATATATAACTCTATACTACTATTATCATTTTTGTTATTTTTTTCATTTATCTTTTTTAATCATATTTTTATTACTATCATATCACATTAGTTTAAATTATCATTATTTCCATTGTAGTAGTAGAGTTTGAATACAATTTGTGTTAGTATCATTGTCACTATATCTTTAAATTTCATTATTATTATTGTTATTATTATCTTTATTTTCCTTGGTTTATTATTGTTATTTTTTATTACTATTTTTATTATTTTTATTATTTATTATATTATATTATTTATAATTTATATTATTAAATTATTATTATCAATATCATTAAACCAATTTTTGTTATTTTTATTATTATTATAATCTCATCATTTTTATCCTTATTACCATTTTCATTATTATTATTATTACTATTTTTTATTATTATATTGTTTTTTAATGTTATTATTGTTATCTATCATTTGGGTTATTATCATTATCACTATTAAAACTATTTTATTGTTAATATTATTATATATCATTATAAAACAAATTGTAAGTTTTCGTTTATTTCATCATTTTTACTACATTATATCATTACTATTACTATAATAATGATAATAAAAATGATAATAATAATAATAATAATTATAATAATAATGATGATGATAATGATGATGATGATGATGATGATGATGATGATGATAATAATAATAGAAATAATAATAATAACAATAATAATGATAATAATAATGATAATAATAATAATAATAATGGTAATAATAATAATAATAATAATAATAATAATAAAAAATAACAACAACAATAATAATAATAATAATAATAATAATAAAAATGATATTAATATAAATAATAAAAATTATTATCATTATCATTATTATATTTTCATTTTGTGGTTGATATTATTCTTATTATTATTATTTTCTTCTTATTGTTATTATATAATTATATCATTATTATCATTATAGTTATTATCATTATCATTATCATCAGTATCATCATTATTATTATTACTATTTATTATTTCTATTATTATTATCAATATTGTTGTTATCATTATCATTAATATTATTATTATTATTACTACTAATATTGTTATTATCTTTATTACTATTATTATTATTATTATTATTTTTATTGTTAGATCATTATTGCTATTATTCTTATTATTATTATTATTATTATTATTATTATTATAATAATAATATTTATTATCATAATTATTATTATTATCAATATTATTATTATTATTATCATTACTATTTTATTATTATTATTATCATTGTTATTATTATTGCTAATATTATTTTTAGTATCATTGTTATTCTATTAATGATTATTGGTGTTATTATTATCATCATATATGTTATTAGCATTATTGTAATCATTGGTATTAGTAGTTGTATATCTCCTTTTCGTGTTTCTTTCCTCTCATTTAACGGGATATGCAAAAACAATAAAGCTCAGTAAAATGCAACCTCCTTGCCGAAACCGGGTAACCAGGTAGTTGGCACTGGGGGGCCCCGTGGCATGTCCCCATCCACCGTCATGATGGGACAGTGAGGGTTGGTTCTTCCCGTCCGCCTTCTTAGGTGATTTAATTCACTGCAGTGGAGCGCGGGAGGGTGCGAGCGCCAGCTAAAGTGCTGTCACACATTACACTCACCAGGGCTCGCAACGGGCGTTGGTACAGCACCCTGTTAACTTTGGCAACACACTCAGTCTCGTAATTTTTACTAAGCACTGTTTTTCTAGATTCCTGACCATAGTATCCGACACAATTTGGTGTATTACACCCACCACAAAACCACACTTCACTCTGGGTATTAAGGACAACGTAGGTGAGGGGGTTATTCCCCATAAAATCTTCCAGAACACAGAGGAATCTTGATGACGTTCCTGCTTTGTGTTTCCTGGATTGCAACTGTTTTGTTCAGATTTAAGTGAAAACGTCGTCGGATTATACCGTAGAATATAGGATAAGCTCTCGGCCGATTTCTCATAAGTTGCTTAGTTGTTAACTGTCTTCCTAATTTCTATATCACACACTTGAATATCAACAGAGGTACAAAACATCTAATGCGTCCTAGGTATGCAGGAGTTTAGTTACAGACATTTATATGTCATGTGTCTACCGGTGTATGTCTGTGTGTGCCTGAATGCTGTATGATGTACTGTAGTATGTATGTATGTATGTATGTATGTATGTAGTATGTATGTATGATTATGATGTATGTAGGTATGTATGCATACTATGTATGTATGATGTATGCATATATGCATGTATGTATGCATATAGGTATAATATATAAGTATGTTGTATATAAGTATGTATGTAATATGTATTTATGTATCTATGTAGTATGTATCATATGTAACAAAATAAGAGCTTCCTCACATTGATTGTACAAACAAGCAAAACAAAAAAGGGAAGTGACATGAAAATGAGGTAGATGTAAGTAAAATATAAGAAAAGAAGAAAGAATTTATGAAAAGATATGGGCATGAAGGATTCATGAAAATAAGGTAAAGATGGGGAAGCTCACGACTTGGGAAAAATCGACATGAATTCTAACAGAAATGTTGGAAAACTATAAACTCTACAACGGGAATCTGAAGATGCAGAGAGAAAACAGAAGAAGAGAAAGAGAAAAGTGGAAGGAAAGAGAAAAAAGGAAAGAAAAGAGAAAGAGAAATAAAGAAAAGAAGAAAGAAAAAGAAAGACAGATATCGAATGCAATATATTCCTTCTAGATAGATGCCCAACAGCAGGATAGTGTATTTGACCTCGCTAAACTATAACTCTACTTTTTCGACATATCGATCCACAGGAAACCTTCAGGCTATGATACACAAGATATATCTTGGTTTTTTTTTTTTTTAGGAAAATTTCTAATTTTTTATGGGGGTTTTTTTCTTTTTTTTTTTCCCCCACGGGTTTTCTTCTTTACAAATTCAAAAGGAAATCTTCGTGTTTTCTCTCTGTTATGGTTAGTAACGTAACGATTCATTCTGAGAAAAGAAAAATATTTTCATAAGCAACTACCACAAGATTTTATTTTAATGATCTAAAATGAAGCGCTATAATTATCATATAATTATATCTCTCTGCGGATCATCATCAGAACGACATAATGGCTATCACTGTAAACAAAAGGCACAAAACAAGACGCCTTACGAAGCAAAACAAAAACAAAGAAAAAGAACGATTTCAAACACCAGCATTTGCGGCCAAACTTAGACATAACTCCACGCTGTTTAAGTTCTTGTTATTATTGTTATTCTTCCTCTCCTTTCTTCCAGTTCGCTATTGACAGTGCTATATGAAACATGCAAGGATTAATGCATAGTCTAGAAGCGAAGTAAATAAGACTGATGCAATGGGTGTTCATAATTTTTACAGTGTGTCACGCGCATTAATATTTCATCATAACGTTGCTGTATATTATCATCATCGTGTAATGATATCAACGTTATTACTATCAAATCATAATCCATAATAACGATAACAATTTGCGTGATACGAGTTTAATAATTAATCACTATAAAGGATTTAATGTTATTGAAATTATTTGATCACCAACGTGGTGTACAGAAAATAAGTTTAGGATGACATGCGTTTCTTTCACACAGACTGCGTTCTGCTTTACCTTTAGAGTTAAGTGATATGCAAAAAAACAAAAAAAAACCGAGGTGTATATTCAAAGTATATTGATGAACTAAGTTTCCACAGTCACTCACCCTTCTTTCGAAATCTGAAGCCAAAGTATCACTATTTTTAAACCACTTATTTAATCACTATTACTCAGATCAGTGCAATATTAAGGAGCATAAGTATACAATAAATTCATTATTCATCATGATGAATGTCTGTGTATTATTTGTCCGTTTCGTGTAAACATTCATATGTTTTTTCTGTATATCTTTTCTGTATTCAAAATTGTCTAATCTGTCTATTGATGACATTTAAAAAACTATTCTTCCCTACAGGCACTCACGCACGCACGCACACACACACAAAAACATAAACAAAAACTCAAATCAAGTCTGAAATTTATGTGCATGGGATTAATGATGACGACAATAATGATGATGATAATGCTATAAAAGCATGATAGTTGTGAATAACAATATGATGATAATGATAATGGAGAAATAAAAAGAAAACGAAAGCACGGTAATGGTAATGGTAATGATAATGGTAATTGGTAATTGGTAATGGTAAGGGTAATGTAATGGTAATGGTAATGTAATGGTAATGGTATGGTAATTGGTAATGGTAATGGTAATTGGTAATGGTAATGGGGAATGGTAGTGACAGTGACAACGAGGACAATGCCAGGACATTGACACTGAAAATGATCATACTCTACAACATCATGGAAGTGGCCTCAACTCACATTATCCATGTAATTAAACCTCTATAAAACATCGCTCACTTAAAATCCCGACTTTGAAATCATCCCGCGCAGTACATGTCTCATAATTGTCAAGCAGGCATTTAATCATTTATATCAATCACTGACACCACTGAATTTGCCATTTTTGTTTCCAGGAATAATGCGTTTTGATATCAATTAAAGTCATAAATGTCGTTAAGAAGGCAATCCAAGAAGTAGTACTTTATGTGAGGGAATAAGATAATAAGTAATGAAGAAATGAATAAAAAGGAGAGAGAGAGTTAAAAAAAGGAAAGGAGAAACAATGAGATATAGGATGAGACATCTCAACACACACATCCCCACCCACCCACCCCCAATACCCATCCCTCTTCCCCTCATGAGTATATATATATATTATATAGACATATATATATTAGATGAATATATATCTAAATATATATAATATATGCATATATATATATATATATATATATATATATATGATATATATATATATATATATATATATAAACTGTATATACATAGTATATAGATATGCATATATATATGGAATATATAGTATATATCTGTATTATATATATGTATTTGTATATGACAGATATATGTATATTATATGTATATATGATATCAAAAGACTATAGATATACCATATATATACATAATATACATATATATATGCATATATATAGAATATGTATACTACATATATTATAATATATATACATTAATTACAGATAGTAAACATATATTATACATATATATAGTACATTAATATACACACACGTATGATATACCAGATATACATTTATATTATAATATATATATATAGATATATATATATATATTCGATATTATATAATATATATAATATATAACACTGCATATATATATATATATCTAATTATATATATATATATATTAATATTAAAAATATATATATATATATACAGGAGGGGAAGAGGGGATGGTATTGGGGGTGGGTTGGTGGGGATGTGGGTGGTGAGATCATCCTATATCTCATTTCTGTTTCTCCTTTACCTTTTCCTTTCCCTCTCTCTCCTTTTTATTCATTTCCACTCATTTACTATTCTCTTATTCCTCACATAAGTAGTACTCTGGATTGCCTCTTAACACATTTAATGACTTTAATTGATATCAAAACGCAATTATGCCCTGGAAAACAAATGGCAAATTCAGTGGGTCAGTGATTGATATAAATGATTAAATGCCTGCCGACATTAATGAAAAACAAATACTGCGCGGAGGAATTTCAAAGTTCGGATTTAAGTAGCGATGTTTATAGAGGTTTAAAGTACATGGAATAATGTGGAGTTGAGGCCCCACTTCCATGATGTTTGTAGAGATATCATTTTCAGTGTCACATGTCCTTGGCATGTCCTCGTTGTCACGTCACTACCAATTACCATTAACTTACCATTACCATACCATACCATTACCATTACCATTACCATTACCCTTTACCATTACCATTACCATTACACATTACCATTACATTACCATACCATTACCATTACCATTACCATTACCGCCTTTCGTTTTCCTTTTTATTTTCATTATCATTATAATACATTATTGTTATTAACACTATCATCTTTATAATCATTATCATCATTCATTATTGTTCTCATCATTAATCCACATGCACATAAATTTCCAGAGCTTGATTTGAGTTTTTGTTTTGTTGTGGTGTCGTGCGTGCTGTGCGTGAGTGCCTGTAGGTAGATAGGATAAATAATAAAAATAGACAGATAGACAATTGAGATAACAGAAAGCTATACATGAAAAAAACCATATGAATGCTGTACACAGAAAACGGGACAAATAATACACAGACAGTCATATGATGAAGAATGATTTAATTGTATATGAGCCTCACACTAATATGCACTGATCCTGAGTCATAAGTGATTAAATAAGTGGTTTTTTAAAAGATAGTGATACTGGTTCAGATTTTCGAAGGAAGCCGGAGTGACTGTGGAAACTTAGTTCAATCAATATACTTTATACCACTCTCGAGGGTTTTTTTTTTTTTTTTTTGCATATCACTTAACTCTAAAGAAGCAGAACAGCTTTGAAGAAACGCATGTCTCTAACTTATTTCTGAACCACGTTTGGGGAATCAAATTTCATAACCAATATAAATACTATTAGTGATTATTATTAAAATCGTTACCAAAATTGTTATCGTATTCTGATTATGAATTTGATAGTAATAACGTGATATCATTACACGATGATGATAATATACAGAACGTTAATGATGAAATCATTAATGCCACGAAACACTGTTAAAAATTTATGAACACAGAGATTGCCTCAGTCTTATTTACTTCTTCTCTAGCATATTGCATTAATCTTCATGTTTCAATAGCACTGTCAATAGCGAAAAACTGGAGAAAGGAGAGGAAGAAATAAAACAAATAATAACAGAGATTTAAACAAGCGGTGGAGTATGTCTAAAGTTGGGCCCAAATGCTGTGTTGACTCGTTCATTTTCGTTGTTTTTGTTTTGCTTCGTAAAAGGCGTCTGTGTTTTGTGACATGTTTACAGTGATAGCAATTTATTTCGCTGATGTGATCGTCAGAGAAGATGATAATATAATGATAAATTATTATAGCGTTATTTTTATCATTAAAATAAAATCTTGTGGTAGTGCTATGAAAAATTTTCTTTCTCAGAATGAATCGTTCACTTAACAAACCAAACAGAGAGAAAACCCCCCCTCCGAAGATTTCTTTTGAATTGTAAAAGAAGAAACCGGGAAGAAACAAAATAGATCTAAAACCAAGATATATATTTGTGGGATCAATAGCCGAAGGTTCCTGTGGAAACGATATGTCAGAGAGAAAAAAGTAGAGTTATAGTTTACGAGGTCAAAATAACACTATCCCTGCTGCTTGGCATCATCTCTAGAAGGAATAGATTAATTCTATATCTGTCTATTCTTTTTCTTTCTTTCTTTCCTTTTATTTTCTTTCTCTTTTTCTTCCTTGTTTCCTTTCTCTTCCACTTTCTCTTTCTCTTCTTCTGTTTCTCTCTGCATCATTCAGATTCCCGTTGTAGAGTTTATAGATTTTTCCTAAGCATTTCTGTTAGAAATCATTGACGTATTTTTACCAAAGTTCGTGAGCTTCCCCATATTTACTTATTTTCATTAGAATCCTCATGCACATATCTTTCAAAATTCTTTCTTCTTTTCTTTTATTTACTTAACAAATCTACATCATTTTCAGGTCACTTCCCTTTTTGTTTGCCGTGTTTGTACAATCAAATGTGAGAAGCTCCTTATTTTGTCAGTACATATGATTACATAAACACATAGATACATAAATACATTATTACATACATACTTATATACATAAATACTATATACATATACATATATACATACATGCATGCATATATGCATCCATATCATACATACATATATGCATACATACATACATACATTACATACAGGCACACCAGGACATACACAGGTAGACACTATGCATATAAATGTCTGTAAAATAAACTCATGCATACATAGAAAGACATTAGAGTTTGTACATCGGTTGATATTTCAAGTGATATAGAAATATAGGGAAAGACATGTAACAACTAAAGCACTTATGATGAAATCGAGCCGAGAGCTGATCCTACACAATTCTACGGTTAATCCGACGACGTTTCACTAATCTGACAAAACAGTTGCAATCCAGGAACACAAAAGCAGGACGTCATCAGATTCCTCCTGTGTTCTGGAAGATTTATTGGGATAACCCCCTCACCTAGGTTGTCCTTATACCAGGGAGTGTGGTGTGCTCGTGGGTGGTAATACACAAATTGGTAGGATACATGGTCAGGAGGGAATCTAGAAAAAACAGGCTTAGTAAAAATTACGAATACTGAGTGTGGTGCCAAAGTAACAGGGGCTGTACCAACCCCCGTTCGGCGAGCCCATGGTGGGAGTTATGCTGTGACAGCACTTGACCTGGCGCTCCGCACCCTCCCCGCGCCCCAACTGCAGGAATTAATCACCTAGAGAGCGGACGGGACAACCACCCCCTCACTGTCACCATCATGGAGGTGGGATGGGGACATGCCCGGGCCCCCCCAGTGCCAACTACCTGCGTTACCAGTTTCCAAAGGAGGTCGCCACTGAGAAAGAAAGCACTTGCATCTTCCCGGTTGTTTTTTAAAGCTCGGGGGATTTACAAGGATGGACAGCCCTTAAATAGGATTCATCATAGTATGGAGCGGAGAATAGCCGCGGGCACCTAAAGAGTACAATGCTTTGAAGATAAATAAAGCCGAGCTCCATTTCGCCGTGGTGGTCAGAGGTTGTGGTCTTTGCTACAAGTGTCAAGGTTGATGGCCACGTAGCTAAAAATATTGCACGAAGGAAACAGCGTGTGCTGTCTGTGCAGAAGCCACCAGGCAAAGGAACTGCCCTGCAAGAAACGACAAGAAGACAACGACAACGAGACCACCGTTACCATCGTGAAGAGGTGCGGTTAAGTGCGGAGCGCAAAGTGTGCGGCCTCGGCACCGGTAACTGCCCCTATAAACCGACAATGAGCATCCCCCCCCCCCCCTGCCCCGACCGTGTACCCATCGATGCGGAGTGTCCGATGCCAAAAGCCCACCACACCCCACACCAGTGCCGGTGACGTAACCAACCCACAGGAATTCCCGCAAACTGCCAGGGGGATTCCCCCATCCAGGAAACTGCCACAGTGAGAAACCATGCGTGAAAAAGGACATGGATACTGGACAAGCCGAGGAAATAAGAAGCATCAGGCAAGAGATTTGAAAAAAAAAAAAAAATTTGGAAAAAAAAAAGTATAATGGAAAACAAAAGGGAAAATATGCTTTTTAATGATGTTAGTGATATTATATTACGCCACGACGGACCATCTGAAAACAGTTGACGACATGAGAGTAAAAATGAGCGGCCGATGTGCAGAAACGGACGAACTGTGGGACACACTCAGAAAATGCTATCAGGTACAGATTAATGTATCATCAATACGTGGACAAGCGCGCACACTCACGGTAAAAAACAAGATGCAACACAGAAATGTAATGCGTACAAAGAAAACAATGCAGACTAAAGGCTTGGTTTTTTCCCCAAATCCCATACACAAATTGAGCAATCAGCCAATCATTAGGGGGTGATCGGGGGAACATGAGAATTATACGTGGGTGTCACCGTAGAATTAATGAGTGGATTTACTGTATCATAACAATAATGTGACGTTATCGGTTACAAAGAAGCCCTTCACATAGCCGCTAAAATAAAAACCGAGAGGATACCACTCCTATACGAACATAGGAATGACAGGCCTATTGACCTTATTGTCAGTGACACCATACAGCATAAGTTGGGCAGAAGTGGATGATAATATTGTGCAATATCAGCATTTACATATTCAAACAGTCTCTGGGTTTTTTCTCTCTGCTACAACGTAGACGCAAGGTGTAGAAAGTTCAGAATGATTCATGCCCTCCTACAGTATCACGGCACAATTATGCATGGGAGATTTAATGGTAGATATCTATACAATTGGAGATACTCGGTGTAATGAAAATAGCGAAGAGTTCTGACATTTTCACAGCAACGATAGATCTATGCGGTATATAATACAGGACAGCAACTCACGCTGGTGGGGGCAGCTAGATTATGTAATACACGGAAGGATCTTGTTGCATGGAAATGTAGAGGCATGCTTGCACCAGAGCTAATAGTGACCACTTTTGCTAATAGTTAAAGAGATATGAGTTGACAATACAAAAAAAGCAAAACAAAATAGTCTTAAAAAGATTTATTCCTCCTTACCTGAGCACCACTTAAACACGTATTTAGACTGGTACAACGATTACACTCAGTAACGAGTGTTAATAAATTTTCCATAGACATGACGAAAGTGATCTCTGATTACTACAATACCTGGGTCTGTCAAAAGAAAAACCTTCAAGAACATCAACTCGCAAACACTCCAAAACAATCTAAGTAGGTCAGTGACCCTAACACTATAAGGGAAAACAAAAGCGAGTTCAGGAGCTTTGATATCTACATAGCAGCACTACCGTGACAACCTTATTCAATTCTTAAGGCTACAAAAACATACGGGAATTAAAAACTCATGTCAGAATGAACACTGAACAGTTCCAAAAAAGCCTTTTAACAGAACACCTCAAGTCGGAGGTCTGGCCAAACAAATTATCGACTTTTCAGGTAAACCAAACAACACACCCTGCATTTCCAAGTCCTCTTGTACAAGCAGATGTGCTCCTTGGTCGGGGTGGGGCGGATGCGTCCAAAGTTGAGCTCACTTCCACAATATTCAGGAAAACTACTTAGTCATTTCTAGAATTGCACGTAAATTTGCCATTGAGACTTGGATGTTCTGTAACGACCCCTCAGACTTTGCTGGAGATTACTGAGTGGGAACTGGATAATGACTGGATCAAATGGAAAAGCGTCCGCCCCAGGTGAGGATGGAATTACCTATACTGTCCTCCGCCTACAGCTCAGGTACCAGGTTAATCTCCTTTTGCCACCTATACAGGTAAGTTTGCCACAAGGCATTCTGCCTGGGCGCATTTAACATTCCTAATACGAACCAAAACTGATAAATACTGATCAAGTTCTGAAAGGAGTAATTTGACAGACTCAGATACAGTACAGGTAAAATTATCTCACAGACTATATGGATTTCTATCGGGGACGTAAGCTCGCACAACATGCTTTGCAGAGTACTTTTCACACTCTAATCCAGGAAGAACTAGCACATGTTTTCTTAACTATTAAATCAGCTTGACCCTGCAAACAGATAATTTATCCTAGAAAAAGTTAGGAGAGCTTTGTCACCTGGGGTTAATTACTGAGCTGAGATGTAATTTTTCAACAGATCTGCATTTCTCTTGTTCAGAGGAGTGAGAAGTTCAATTTTGAACTTGGGAATGACACGAAGGCGAGGAGTTCATACAGCCCTATGCTGTTCAAGTCCTCATGCATAAGCTGGTGGCCGATATCCCACTGGGGATGGGAAATCACTCATTAAGTCTATGCGATGACTATGTGTCAGAGCATCATCACAAGAGAGGGAGAAATAATTCGACAAACTCACAAACAAAGCTCATGTGTGTGGATTAGTCATCTCCGCTTGAGTCAACAATGGCTCTCAACCCAGATCATACCCCCACCCACTTTTCGCTAGAGGTGGACCAGAAGCTGACATGTGTCATAAGTATAAATATCTCGGTGAAACGTAAATGATGCAGACTGATCCTTTCTCTAAAGAGAGACTTGGGAGAAATTAAAAAACGCTGAAAGTGGCCATCAATGTTAGCTCGCCTAGACTGTTATGCTTGTTTAAAAGGCAGTTGTTAGACTACCCATTGCACTGCCACTTGTGCAGTGTAAGAATTAGAAATAAATAGCTTGGAGTAGTGCAAAATGAAGCTATGAAGGGAACCCTGTATCTTCCAGATTTCAAGAACAATTGCAACTAAAATCACGCAAATAACGGAGTAATCACACAAACAAAGCTCCATGAACATTACAAAGCTCAAGTACAAATTAGAAAAATACCAAAAGTCGATCCATTCTACCATTGGAAAAAAATTCAAACTCAACAAGAGAGTCTAAGGAGGTTTGTGGAATCATGTAAAACAAAATGCATGCATGCACTGAATGAAGCAGTAAACGGAAAGCTTAGGCATATTTGTGTTTTCTGCACTTCTGCTTCGCACAGACTTCTACTTGCCAATCTAAGGAGTTCATCAGTTCTTATGGGGTATCGTCAAGAGATAAGAGAGTGTCTGACGACTTGCCTGTGTAGATAGAGATTCCTCAAGGATAAACTTCCCTTTCATATCCACATTCTGGATAGATAGACATATATAGCTTGCAGATACACACCAGTGCATGCGCATATAGATATGCATGCATGTGGTATTCACACATTATACTTAGAAACATATACAGCATTAAGATCTTGTATATCTGAAGACAAACATGCGTACATATAAAATATCCTTTAATACATATTGTGGATGGTTAATGGACGGTGAGACATTCATACATATAGCTTGGTTGATTTAGGACATTTTAACTTTTCATCCCAAAATAATAAAATTAATACTTTAGTTTAGTCCTTTATGTTACTACCCTGGTTAACTGCACAGGCAGAGCAAGAACTGTGGTACATTTGATGCATGGTATAACAATAATGGCATTACATTTTAATTTAGCTATAACATTTTATGCTAGAGACTATATAAAGTTTTAAGGAAAGGAACAATACATGCAGTGTTTATCTATCTCGATCTAGCCACTCCGTGCGTACAAACTGGGGCTTCAGGAAAGGCATTGCTACATTTGATATTGATACGTCATTCCACAAATTTAGGATACAATATAGTATATCTTCTAAGACATACAGAAGATATGAAATAGTTACATAGTTCGCCGTACCTCATATTCTAGGTGGTCTGGAAAGGCTGGTCACAGCGATGGCGCACTGTGTCTGAGATAGTAAAGTGTCAAGTGTTTGCTATATTCTTTATTACACAGCATTGTACACTTAGTGTTTC
Organism: Penaeus monodon; assembly: GCF_015228065.2. Lineage (NCBI taxonomy): Eukaryota > Metazoa > Arthropoda > Malacostraca > Decapoda > Penaeidae > Penaeus > Penaeus monodon. The sequence continues at coordinate 45,422,526 of NC_051388.1, read as the reverse complement.
TTCGAACATTACAAACTAGTACTGAGCTGCCCAACATCTATGTCCAAGCTGATTCTTCTCGGTCACAAGATCACACTATCGTCGTTCTTTTTGTTTTATATAAGCCATAGGCTGAATGAACTTACCACAACACACGGTCCATAAGGCTTTATGCGAGCAGCTTTCAGGGGCGTTGGAATTATAAACTCAGTCAATCTCTTTGAAGGAACCTTTAATGCTGTATAAATCCTAGAAACAGGACCCACGTTCTACATTTGCTTGCACACGTGACTTTGCTAGGCAGGCAGAATATCAGCCTGGAATTTCCTAACATGCGATTGGAATCAACACAAAAAACGTATATCATGGCTCGCTTATTTGCACGATATACGTAATCTGATGTCATTGCGATATTGCCTTGCACCTTCTCTGGAGGGTCAGAGCCTGAAGAGCACTCTGTGAATCACAAAAAAATTTACTCCCGAGGCCTGAGTCAATAGAAAAATTCAGTGGGCCATGAGTATTTCCTGCCAACTAGTTTGGTAGTGCTTGCCAGTCAGAACCCTCCTACAATCCTGGATGCCGCCAATATATTGTTGTATACATACAACAAAGGCACATCTGATTGCTCTGCTCCCAGCTGCAAGGACCCGTCAGTGTAGGTTCATATGCATTGGGACAGAGTGTCACAATGGCCTCGTGTTATAATTGACAACCCGGGTATGTGCTTAAGTTATAGCAGGGACGGGACACTGTCTTTTTGGGGGGGGCCCACGGTCGTATAATATAGTACCTGACTCAATTGATTCTCCACATGTCAGCCACAGAATGGTTTGACTATTGATACCGCGCACAGAAATTGTTCCCAGTGTTACTACGGAAATCTGAGTTTTCAATTCTCTGAATCATCTGGCTGGCCTTTTAAGGAAACTGCAGGAAGATTATATGTCGTATTACTATATCTTTATAACAATTAGCTAAAACTCTGGACCCGTTTATGTTCCTTGGCCAGAACTGGATCATTGATCCACCTCGGTGCACATGGGGGCAGCCTGGGTCTTTTTCTTCGAGAGTTTCGTGAAAGATCCCATGGTTTATAGTAGTCAGTGACAACTTGACTAAATCCTGAGAGAATTTTCAACAATTTTATTCATAGGTGTTATACCAGTCATAGACCCGTGCCTTGCAGAAGATGCGTCAAGGGGCCCGGTGGGATAATATTTTGAGGCCTAGGATGAACTTTAGTGGCTGAGTCGCTGTCTACATTATAGGCTGTTCGGATTGCAAAATGGCACTAACTCTCATACCAGTGAGGGACAGACATTACCATGAACACAAATTTTTTGCCAAATACGTAATGTCTAACCTGCCACCTCCCAAATGAGTTTTGCTCTGTGTCATATACGTCAGTGAATCTACTATTGATGAAATGTCTGAATCTTCCCCATTACTACTACGGTGGTTGTGTCTCCAAAGTATGCGGTACCTTGCATTGAAGTCGCCCATGCATAACCGTCCGTGGTGTGAAAAATTGGGGACGAGAGATACTAGCAATAAGATATTAGAGTATCGGCTTCTATTACAATTCTTCCTCATATACATTTATAAAAATACCCAGGGACCAGTTTGGATTTTGAATAATGAAAATTGAACATCAGCGTTTCTTCGGATTTTTTAACTAATTTATGTGGCAGGTGTTACCTTCATACATATGTCAAACAAACCAGCATGGCTGTATTTACATATGAATAATACCCCTTAAGTGTAGGTGATATTTTCATCTTAGCAGCAGCACAAAAAAGGTTCTTGATATAACATCAATATTATATTTACGGATGTAAAATTCTAGATCATTCAGCCTAGGCTTTACAATTGCACCGCCATATTCTCATGATACTTTAGTCGATATTTGATTGTGCATTATTCCATATGTAACTAGTGTTTTAGTAGGCAACCTGTACTGTTATGCTGCTATACTCCTTGTTATATACGAATTATAGATTACACTAAGAAACATATAACATTTAGATATGGATTTCATTACAGATGGATAGCGTGGACTGAAAATTACTTTAAAACCATTTCATAGTCTTAGCTTTGTTCCCACTTCCGTATTTTGTTGTTCAGATGCACCTGCACACGGCCGGTTGCGTCATCTGGATCGACTCGTCACAGGATCCTGATACTCGGTTCCTCTTGCTGCTGTTCACAGCGCCTGTATCACGCCTACTCTGACATTATATGTCCAGCACTGGCGGTCTGGACATCGATTCCTCCTCGTCGTTCTTTTATCACACTAATGGTAACACTAGTATACCACGACAATGACAGTCAATTTTCATTTCATTTTTCCATGTCCTGCATCTCACAGCGACGTTATTTCATTAATTAAGTTATGTTTTGGGCTTTCAGAGATCAAGCACAATTTACGTGCCTTCGGTCAGCTGGCGTGACGTCAATTCGGCCACATGGTTGTGCTGGGGATCTCCGCCAGGGCCTTCGGTCATCCCATGCCACGAGGGTGAGGGACAGTTGCCCCATTGCTGCCTTGGGAGGCAGGGGGGGGGGCGTGGTCTTCAATTCAGAGAGATGCAGCTTTGAATCCCGAGATACCTATCTCTGTGAAGATCAGCATCATTTGTTCACCTTCTCCTCCAACTGCGTAAATCTTCGCGTCGTTCGGGGCCCTCTTCACCACCACTCGCCAGCTTCGCGGGAAAAAATATCTCGTCCACACAGGCACGGCGGGCGCATTCCCCATGGCACGCTGGTCGCGGGTTGGGTTGGGAGGGCGCGATGTCACTCGCGAGTCGGGCTGGTACCAAATGTGTGGGCAGGGGCAGGGTGGGGCAGGGCATGGAGGGCATGCACCCCCATGCCAGTGTACAGTCAACACCGTCATCACACCACCTGAAGCACACACATGGGACAAAGCCTGGATGCATATGCAGTACTCTCTTCTTTGCAGCACTGTGAGGGAAACTCCTTGGCAGTATGTTGGTCAACACACATGCTGCACAGCGGGCCTTGCCCTTGCAATACTTAGCTACATGGCAACTTCCCATGCAGATCACAGGGGCAGATCACAGGGGATGCCACGTGGCTGGCGGGCATGTATTTTCCAAAGAAGTGGTATGTACTGGAAGGTGGTTGCTCTCCTCTCCATATTATGCAGATGCGGTTTAGTGGTTTCTCATCCTTGTGCACTCTTATGGCCTTGTGAAATCCGTCGAGTGCAAACGCATTTTCAAGATCAAGATCCTTGTTGTAGTGTGTCACAAGGTATTCGTCATATTTTTTCTAGTTTTTGTGGTTCATCACACAATTTGAAGGTGATACCTCGAATTGATCCTTTAATTTTTCTCGTTTTTGTGGTTCATCACACAATTTGAAGGTGATACCTCGAATTGATCCTCTAATAAGGTCGTCAATGTATTTCTGCTGCGAGTGAGCGACATACACATACGGTGAGGAGAGTGTGTCTCCTCGCACAAGGTCGAGGGGGGAAACCCCCAGGGCCGGAGGGTCGTTGCCGAGGTCCTGCAGCCATTTCATTCTTTCGGATTTCGTTGTGCCTTCAGGGAAGGCGAGGCGGACATAATTTTTCTTTGGTTCCCTTACAAGCATAATTATCATCACATCACTACTGTCATGTCACTGACTTGCGGGTTATATGAGCACAAAAGTTCATGAACTCCTTGTATAACTTTCTCGTATATGACGCAAGAGGTGCGTGTGTAAAGGGACGAGCGCACCGGAGCACGGGCACCTCAACTTGGGGGCTGCCATATAAATCTACGGTATCCACCAATCATAGTTCATTTACTCCTCAAGAATACTCATGATAACCTTATTCAGTTTCTTAAGGCTAACAAAATTCTACGAGAAATTAAAACTCCTCAAGAGTCAGAGTGTTCTCCAGGTTCAGAACACTAGACAAAGGTGCAGGAAATGTTGCAAATAACATCAAATGACTAACCGAACATCGTGCAAAAGGACGAAGCGAAGATACACATACCATCGTAGGTTGGAATCCCTAGGCATGGTCATGCTGATCGCCTAGCAAAATCAGCATGTGACAAGCAAAGTGTGGAAATAGATCTTGAAGTACCTCTTGCTAGGATTTCACACATCATTAGAACCTCCTTCAAAGAGGACTTAACTGAGTTGATTAAGTTGATAGATTCAGCTATCTTTATAAATAACAATAGTAAGATAATTTGCTGTTCAACAGCCTGATAGCTGTAGCATAAAGCACTATGACCAGCTTACGCAAAATAATTCATCTACAGTTTAAATGAAACAAAAACAGGACAGTGTAATGCTGTGACTGCAAAAACCAAGCTTAGATATAGATTACGTTGGCAGGTCGGTGCAGTCTGTAATGTTCAAGAAACGAAGTGTTAACTTTGCAATAAAGAATGTAAGGGAATACAAGTACATTATATCTCAGTGTCATGTGTTCTAGCCTTTCAGACTTCCGAAAGTGAAGTACCCAGAACTCTATTTCACATCATCTGAAGTAATATCACAATATGTCAATTGTAATAATACCTTTCCATGCCCAAGTAGTATGCCAGAGTGGTAGATAAGTAAATAATGGACAATGTACTTGTTCTTTCCTGTTAACTTATATAATGCGTTATAATGATTTCCAGTGTAATGCTATTTTATAATGCTATGGCCACCCATCAGATGTATCAAAGCTTGCCCACGCTTTAGCCCCTCCCCCCCCCCCCAGGTGAAAAATAAAATTATTAATTCAGTAAGTATTATTGAAACGCTCGGATTTATAGCTGTCAATGTATACACTTATTTTCCAAAATACCCATTCTGAAGTTGTTGTTGTTTTCTTTTCGTTTTTTTTTTTTTTTTTTTAGGTATAAAAATCAACATTTCTATATGAAAAGTTTCATATATGCATGAATTCATAAAGAAAACTAAACCCAACTAAATATTGACAATAGTTTAATAAAAAATAACCTAAAAATTCCAACTAACTCAGTTACCGTATGTAGTTTTCAGTACGTTTTCGTTTATAATCCTCCTCTTTAAAAATCTAATGCCGATGTTGTATTCACGTGTTACAACGAGTAAACTACAGTAAATTCTTGCTCTCCGATGATATTGCCAATAGTGCAATTGGCATCTGGCCCCTGATATTATCCTTGGGGAGTGTATCATAGGTTTCCAGCCCACTCATTGTTGCTAGATTTCAAAGCAGCAAAACTTCATATACTCCACCTGTACTAGCAGACCTGTCACGGTGACGGCAAGGTCTTCTGCACACAGCACATTCACGTTCCTATTCCTGCAGCGGTAGATTGGAGAAAAGTGCCGGGCAGTGTCTGAGTGTCAAGTACAGCAAAATAACTCCTTGAGCAAAAAACAAATACTGTGATGAAGGACAAGATTTGAAACACAATAAACACGACGAAGGCTTGTATACTTTCCCTCCGAACAATTGTACCAAGCCTCGTTGGCGTTGTGCGTGTAACCTGGAAGACATCTGATCAGTAAATCATCTCTACCAAGGTCCTCCTAATTAGCTCTGACTTCTTGCAATACCACGTCTGGGACTGATCATAGAAAAAGATTGTGTTGGGAGTGAGCACGAGGATACCTACCTGTTTCCTTTACAGCTATCAGGGCCCTCAGGATGGTATTGGTGCTGCATTTCAAAATTCACTAAATTAATTATGGTAAAAAATGCGCAAGGACTTTCTTGCATATAACATCCATGCTCGCATAACGCAAGCCATAATCGAAAAGGTGAAGAAACATAAGCTGAGCTGCGTCTACCTCCATGCGGTCAGACGGTCCATCAAAATTTTTGCTACAGTACCTGTGGAAAAGTTGCCAGTCAACAAAGTCATCAGAAAGCAGTGTTCTACATTTTCGTTCATGCACAGGCGAATGAAGTGGTATATGTATTCCCTTCAGTCCTCTTAAAACCCTTCAACCTTTGGCGTACAAAATACATCCTGTCTCATAAAAAAAGCGTTCAATATGATCGTACAATTACTGAGCATAGTCATAGTACTTCTCACCTGACCTCCACCTGCATTGGCTATCCTGCATTAACTAGCATAACTGTCAGCATTTACTAGGCAACGCCGTAGTAATGCTGCCACGGCTAGTCTCTGAAATGTCACAGATATCAAATGACGCACAGGTGACCTCACCGCACTGATTACGCACGAACTACAAGATATGGATGTTTCCTCCTCATGGCTTTTCAGTTGCACTCGCCCCAGGCAGACAACAGGACACTCTGGAAAGCCTGAAAACATTTTTCCGATACACAGCGCTTACATGTTAGGCAATTTTCTACTGAATTCACACATGTAATAAATACTGCGGTAATATTTAATTTAAAGCAGATATAATTTCTGAAAGATCATACCAACTGTTACATTTCCGCTCCCTCTAGTACTGCTTTGAACCCTGATTCAGAAAATGAGCCATGGCTATCCACTTCAACAAACCAGGGGATTAGCACCTGTCAATCACTTGTGCCCTTGCATCGACCAGCACATAATATTTAAAGAGACAGAGAGAGGAGTAGGGAAGATAGAAAAAAAAATCAGGGATAGAGAGAGGGAGACCAGGGAGAGAAAGGGGACAAAAGGACGAAAGGGAGAGGAAGACAGGGGAAGGGAGAGAAAAAAGGGACCTGGAAACAGAGGGTGAGAGGAAGGGAGGGAGAGATATGAAAAGAAACGAAGGAGAAAGAGAAAAAGACATGTGATACAGCCTGAAATGAGAACCGCAGAGCTCCGTAATTATTTCATACCTGCTGTATTTGAAGATGTATTTTGTGTTTTACCCCGAAATCGGAATGTGATATGATAACTATGTATCAAATGTTCTAACCTGCCACGAGAGCAAGAGGGAGAGGGGAACAGAGATATCTATTTACAATTCATGAAGCGACGATTTGAATGTGTGTGTGTGTGTGTGTGTGTGTGTGTGTGTGTGTGTGTGTGTGTGTGTATAGATGTAGATATAGATGTAGATATAGATGTAGATATAGATGTAGATATAGATGTAGATATAGATGTAGATATAGATGTAGATATAGATTACATATAGACTACATATAGATATAGATTACATATAGATATAGATTACATATAGATATAGATTACATATAGATATAGATTACATATAGATATAGATTACATATAGATATAGATTACATATAGATATAGATTACATATAGATATAGATTACATATAGATATAGATTACATATAGATTAGATTACATAGATATAGATTACATTGATATAGATTACTATAGATATTACATATAGATATAGATTACATATATAGATACATTAATATAGATATAGATTAGATTACATATAGATATAGATATACATTATATATATACAGTGTGTATGTATAAATATATTTGCATATATATGTGTATATTTGCATGTATATGTGTATATATATGTATATATATTTATATATAATAATAAGTATATATATACATATACATATGTATACATTTTTTTTTTTTTATATATGTGTATATATCTGTATGTGTATGTATATATGTGTGTATATATATATATATATATATATATATATATATATATATATATATATAATATATACCTATTATACACGCACACACTCACACTCACACTCACGCTCACGCTCACACTCACACTCACACTCACACTCACACTCACACACTCACACTCACACTCACACTCACACTCACACTCACACTCACACTCACACTCACACATACACATACACATACACATACACATACACATACACATCTACATACACATACACATACACATACACATAAATACACATACACATACACGGACACACACGCGCACACACACACAGCTAGAGAATGAGAATTATGTTTTTTTCATCGTAGATAGATATATCCACAGAAAACATTTACGATGTTAATTACACTAATGTCTATTTTTCATTGGCTTTACATTCGTTCTCTCTCTGCCCTGGAAAAGTATATAAATAAAATAAATCCAGTAGTTCACAGCTGACGACTTATTTTCATAATTACTACTGTCATCACTATTAGCCATAACGCCATAATCATCATTAGCAGTAACTTAATTCATGATCATGATTTTAAACAATATTAAAATGAAGAAGAATTATACGAAACAAAAAAAAGAAAAAAAGAAAGTACACTAGTATTGGCCAATTTCGTGTTTGTTTGTTTTTTTTGTTTTGTTTTTGTTTTTTATCCAGATTCTTCTTTACTGTTGTTTCTGTCGAAGTGTTTCTTTGTTCTCTGGACATTTATTTTTTTTCTGACCAGTTTCGTTTCCTTCTGTGTTTGTTTTTTATTACTATACCCGACATAGCAACGTTATTATACATAATCCTTTTTCTTATTTTAGTTCAGATGTTATATATCGTATGAAGAGATCAAGACATGCATGTTCATATTTTCAGTGGTTTAGTTATTATTTCATCATTAACATTTCTCTATTTCATCACCATTGTTCTAATGTTATGCAGTATTACTGTTACTACCTGTTATTAGTATATTGGAGTTGAATGTAATAATGAGGATAATGATAATCAATAATATCATTTGTATGGTTAAATATATTTTTCTTTTTTTTAATAATCATTGACACTTAGGTTCCTTCAAAGACTGACCTGCTTCTATGGGGTTAAGTGAATATGTAAAAAAAAATACCTGGAAACTATATAAAGTATACTAATGAGATATTCACGCTGCATTTTCTCGGCTGAGAAATCTGGAATGTATTCTTACAATTATTTTATTTTTCATTATTGTTGTTTTTTTCTCCGAATTTATTGTGAATCAGTGCAGAGAACAAGGACCTGTGTTGATGTAAAAACATACGCAATAAATTTGTATCTGTTCATCAGTATATCTGTGCATGCATCTGTCATATCTATTTATAGACACACGCTCGACCATAAAAAATAAATGCACACACGTTTCACTGAAATATATGTGTATATGTATCTTTAACAACAACAGCAATAATAACAATAATAATAAGTATAATAATAATTGTGTTAGAAATAGTAATGATAACAATAACATCAATAACAGCGAAAAAGATAATAAAATCTTAATGAAATTGTACAATGAAATTATATCACATGACATGAAAGTAACCTCAACTCTAAAATATGCATATAAATCACAACTTTATAAGCAATACTAGCAACTCAAAACGAACTTTCAAATTCGGCCATGATTTATTTGTTTATTACTGCCAAGCAGGCATTTAATTATTAACCATGTATCATTTACTTCCATTTACTTTACCATGTAACATTTACTTCCAAAACATAATTGTGATTTAACATCAGTGAACTAATTTAAGTAACTAAACTGGCTGACCCTGAGAACAGTACTAATTTAAGATATTGATAAGAAAATAAACAAATAAGATGATTAGATAGAATGAGAAAAAAAAACAATGTAAAATGGTAAAAAAAAAAATTACGTGGTTGATGATATTAACAGTTAAGTAGCATAAACGATTAGATTTCTTAGCTACTAATGCCATTTTTTGTTCGTAAACAAACTTATGATATGTAAGAGAATGCTATGTTTAAAGTTTCGGTAAGACTTCTCACGAATGTCACTCTCCATAAACTTTCCCTTACACACATTTTATGCCAAAGCTCCCTTCAGTTGACGTCGCTGGCCGTGAAGGAATGCGGCGCCGGCAAGGAGCGAAGTCCCTTGTGTTTAGGGGAAAATTGGTTCCTACGTCAAGCCTTTTGCTCTGGAAAGAAGGTTGCACTAAGTTTCAATGTAATAATCTCGCATTCCGTTCTAATGTATTTCTTGAATTTAAGGTCTTTAAAGTGTAATATCAAGGGGTGAATGAATGTTTCCAGACTGTTGTACAAGCGGAATACCAAGTACTATGAAAATCTGTTAATATTTCCGAGGTTTGAAAACGGTTTCCCTGCCATCTCCCGCGGCGAGAAAAATGTTCCTTTTATTTATCTTTGTTGTACTCCTCATCTCGTTCTTAATCTTGTGTTGGTAAATATGTTGTGTATACACCCTTAACGTTTCATTGCCTTGATAAATATGTTCACGTTTATTATAATTATGTTGTACTTTGATATTTTTTCTCTTGTCTTTACACATGCTCATACTTATTCGTGACTATATTTTACATATTTATTATTATGATATTACATTCTGTTACGATATAATAATAAAGTGATTATTTTTTGGCTACATTATACTACATTAAGATGATATACTATATAGTTTCTACTTTCTGCTAATATAAATAAAGTTGTTTTACTGATGTATGTATCAGTATAAATTTACCAAATAATATATAAAATTAGAAAAAAATGCTGGTTTGATCTTCAGGATTCTACCCTAGTCTGGATTTATAACTCATGAGCCGTACTCATGTTAACAAATGTAGAAAAGGTATGAACAGGAATGAATATCATCACAAAGCAAGAGATGTATTTGACCGGTTTCGATTATATCTTCGACAGAAAAACATCTCTTGTATTGTGAAGATATTCATTCTCATTCATACTGTTTCTACATTTATGACGCATCTATTCAAAATAATTTTTAAAAAAAACACTATAAGTAAACCAACATGTTTCAAGATTTTGTAATGTGTAGAAATATACAACGTTAATATAAAGTACATACGACTCTCCCTGACTGAACGACTGTCTGTCGATGAGCCAGTTAGTCACTCTCTTACGTGTGTATGTGTGTGTGTGTGTGTGTGTGTGTGTGTGTGTGTGTGTGTGTGTGTGTGTGTGTGTGTGTGTGTGTGTGTGTGTGTGGGTGTGTGTTTGTGGGTGGGTGTTTGTGGGTGTGTGTCTGTGGGTGTGTGTCTGTGGGTTTGTGTTTGTGGGTGTGGGTGCTTTTCTTAGTGTGAGTGAATGTGTTTTTATATTTGGTATTGTATATAAAGAAACAGACTTATTCCATCATATATAAAATAATACTATGTTGGAAGTTTGTGAAATTTATCAGTAAAAGTCACTCTCCATAAACATGTTCAGCTTCCCTTTACACACATCTTATACAAAAGCTTCCTTCAGATGACGTCGCTGGCCGTGAAGGAATGCGGCGCTGGCAAGAACTTAAAACAAAAGTTGTACTAAGTTTCAAAGAACTAAGCTCGCATTTCGTCCTACCGTAATTCTTGAAAGTAATGTCTTGAAATGTAATATTTTGGGATGAGTGGGAGTTGGCCAGACTGTCGCACAAGTACTAAGTACTATGAAATTCTGTTAATATTTCCTATGTTTGAGGACGGATTCCCTGCCATCTCCCGCGGAGAAAATGTTTCTTCAATTTAACTTCGTTGTACTTATGGGTTTATTCTTAATCTTCTGTTGGTAGATATGCTCTGTATGCACCGTTGACGCTTCCCGTGTTTTAAAAGTTTACGTTCATTATGATAAAGATGCACTGGCCTTGGGATTTTTCTCTTTTCTTTACCAATACTCATATTTATTCGTGGTTTTATCTATATAGTTTATATTATCATATACTATATTGGTATGTAATATTGATTGTTATATCATTTATATTACATTAAGGCCATATTCTATATAGTTTGTAAATTTTCTTAGTAAACTTTAATAAGAAATATTTAATTGATGGACATATATATCAGTCTATCAGATAATACATCAAAGTACAGGGAAATGAACTATAGGTTTAATCTTCTGGCTTCTACTCAACTTTGGATTTGACTTATCTTGCATTCACAATAACGAAAAGCATTTTGGATGAACCAGTGACACATTTCAAGATTTTGCAATGTAAAATATGAAATGTAATGTTAAAGTAAAGAAACACATACGGCTAAATGACTGTATCGATCAGGCAGTCAGTGTGAGAGAGAGTAAATGTGTTTTATTTGGTTCTATGTGCCTTGTATATAAAGAAACAGACATGCATTGCATTTATACAAACACCTTAATGCAGCAGCCTTGCGCGCTAAGCCGCATTAGTTCTAATGGACCGTCACGGACTCAGGACCTGCATTTTGCCCGAATTCGCGGCGACGAGCGCTGACTGAAGAGCATCTCGGACTCTCAGCTCTCCAGGTTGCGTCCATTTTCACGCGTGTGTTATGTGAGCTCTTGTCGCATAAATAGTGCTTCAGAATTTCCTCGCTATGAGAAGCGCAAATAAGAAGGCAGATAGAAAGCCAAAGTGCTTCGTTATTTTCTGGTTTGTCTCGCCCTAAAAAAAAAAAATACGGTATACATTATAATCATATAGAGACAAACAGATACAGACATAACGTGCGTGTGTGTCTACGTAGTACTGATACATATAATGCAAATATGAAAATACTTTACATATATGCAGGCAGATCGAATCTTAATTAAACTATGTAGCATAATTAGCGCAAGAACAAAAGATGAAATAAGAAGAGAAATACAGACCCGAACAGAAGTGATGCTGCATCTGCTCTCAACATCAGCCGGTATACAAAAAGCTCCTTGTAAACATGAGCTTCAATACATTCCTTTCTCACGCATCCTGAACGCCCACTTGCATCTCTCTTCCCTCCTCCTTTCAGCCAATCAATTGTTTGGGCGAGTTTTCCCTCCACGAAATACTCCTCCCGCGCCGCCTTTGCGAATCTAACATTCACCCGGAGGAGGGAGGGCGGGAGAGGCGAGTCCGCCACGCCCGGCCGAGGCGTCGAGGACCAGCGTCGCCCCAGCAACGACCCAGCGCTTCCGGGGCGAGAACGATGGCAACCCGATGACATCTTCGCCCCTGAAACGTGTGGGGAAGGAGGGGGGTCTCGACAGAAAAGCCTTCTGTGGAGGGCGTCTAAGGCATCGTCCCAGACAACGTAATTTGTGTTTCTAATTGGATTGGGGGCATACCTTACGCCCCGGGCACCTGGCGGGCGGGGCGAGGCAGAGGGTCAGAGCGATTGTGGGATTGTGCGCGCTCGTGTGCCTGCTTGAGGAAGGCGAGTAATTTTGATAGGTGGACACATAAAAGATACCTACCTTCATAAATATCTCTCTTCCTCCATCAGTACGTCTATCGAGAATTACGTGTGTGTGTGGGGGGGGGGGGGGGCGCACATGTGTCTGAATCCGTTAACTGGATACTAAAAAAAGTTAAAAAAAAAAAAATGTGTAGTTGATGCCTCCTCTCATCGGTCAAGTACCCCATCCTTTATTTCAAGTAAAAGTATTCTGAACGAACATGTGCTTTCTTGATTACGGGTATAAAAACAAAGCAGCATTAAAAGATTATACGATTTCGAAATGACTCAAGATCTCCGGAATTATATTTTTGATATTTTCCCCGTTTACGATAACAGTTGTGTTTGTGAAAGAGCTAATGCAAATCAGAAGATCGGTAAGACTCACTTACTCAGTCTAATGCATTCAGATCTGTTTTCCTGTTATTTCCACTGTTCTTTACACTGATGATGTGAACTCAACGGCAAAACGTCACTGGAGTTTTTGCAAAGCCACAATTTATTTCGAAAACATAGGAGAGACTGACCTACCGAAATGTTTGGGTAATTAATCTAAAAAATATTAACTGTTGAATTCCTTGTTACGACGATCTGATTTTTCATATCAAGATTCGGAAAATAGTAGCAATTCCAGACATGCATAACATTTCAAGTTGAATGTAATTAGAATGTAGAAATCAGCTTCTAACATCCTACTTATCTCTTTTAGATATCTTGACAAGGTCTGTTGTAATATTTCATCTTGGTAGTCTAATAAATAACACTTTTTGAAAATATGAAAATCATATTTATACTTCTATGAGAATGTAGTGTGTTTTCAGATTAGAAACATTTCCTCGTTTATGTGTCTTTATAAAATTGCAAAGTACCTATTAGTAAATTAACAGTTAATTGCCATATTAGAATACATTTTTTCAGCATTTCTTTTCTAGTAAAGTTCTATTTTTACTAGAAGGTACTTATTACATCATATATAAAAGGATTCCTTGTTAAAAGTGTATGTGAAACTTATCAATGAATGTCACTCTTCATAAACATGTTCAACTTTCCCTACACAAAAGTTCCCTTCAGATGACATCGCTGGCCGTGATGGGATGCGGCACCGATTTTTGGCACTAGTTAAGTTAATTCTTGCTGTAGGGTTATATATTGTGTAAGTATATTTATTAGTGCTACTCTTATAAACGCATAAAACATCTCCGAAACTTTTTACGAATTTTTTTTTTTCCAAATATCCCTTCTAACTTCTTAACTATTGAGAGTACGGCCAATTCCCTTTAACTATAGATACTACACACCATAAAAAATATCCATGGGACAGAATTAACGTAGGTAAAAATAAACGCACGGCGACATAATTTAGTATATTTTCGTGACCGGAAAATCGCCATTTAAAAATTGGTAGTAAATTTATTCATCATAATTAAAATATTTTGTACCAAGCGAAATTAGTTAAACCGGTTACAGTTATTTATTAACAAATTGGAAATTGGTTAATTACATGCAAAATTATGGCGATCTACATGTGTAAAAACAATCCGAGACAAATGCACTTTTAGGTAGAACAGTTTACTGCACCATTATAAAAGAAAGAGGCGACAATAAAAAAGTGACTTCCTACTTACCTTAACCTTTTACTGAGGGAAAGATAGTAATGTGAGATAAGGTCAAGCTCAGGTCACATTTTTGCTTCGCCTGTGTGGGACTTACCCTCTTCCTAACTCGGCTTTCTCACATATTCTGGCTCCTAGTCTCTTGTCATTTATGCAAGGAATAAACGACATATTAGCCCCTCTAGGGGGGTGGGCTAATCAGTGCTGTCTACACATCTCGCTGTTGCCAGAAAAAGGGAAACACACAACAAACGAGCAACACGGAAAGCGCATGTATGTCTGTATGTCTGAGAATTGACGAGTATGCTCCTGGAACGCGTCACAGTTGTCGTATAGACAACCGAGAACATTTTTTTTTTTGTACAGACAAAAAAAAACGTTAGCATCATAAAAAAAACAACCAAAATAGAAGGCGAGGGAGATGACAACTAATCCGTCAAGGTCGCTCAGGGATCGGGCATTTAAATCGCTGGCCCGCGTCATATGGCTGGCAGCGCTCACTATCGACTCCGATTATAACGAACAGGGAATAATTTTCAAAAAATCTATTTTTTTAATCGAAATCGAGTACAATGGACAAAGATTGTACTCAATTTCAAGGAACTAAGTTCGCATTTCATTCTACTGTAATTCTTGAATATCTTAAAAGTGTAATATTTTAGAAAGAATGACAGTTCGCCTGACCGCCGTACAAGTACTATCTACTATGAAATGCTGTTAATATTTCCGAGGTTTGAGGACGTCTCCCTGCCATCTCCCGCGGAGAAAATGTTCCTTTTATTTGTCTCTGCTCTGCTTCTTCGTTTATTCTTGATCTTCTGTTGAAAGATGTGTTCCGCATGCATCTCTGACGCTTTCTGTGTTCTACCCGTGGGATTTTTCTCTTTTCTTTGCCAAGGGTCATATTTATTTGTGGCTTTATCTATATAGTTTATATTAATGTATAGTATATCAATGTGTGATATTGATTATCATATTATTTATATTACATTAAGATTATGTTATATATATAGTTTGTAACTTTTCTCAGTAAACTCTAATAAAAAATCTTTAATTGATGTATATGTATCAGTCTGTCAGATAATACATTAAAAGGATAAAGGAATGAACTAGAGGTTTGATGTAGTATTGGATTTGACTTGTCTTGTATTCAGAATAAGGAAAAGCAGTTTTAGCTAATCAGTGACATATTTCAAGATTTTGCGGTGTAAAAAATATGAAATGTAATGTTAACGTAAAGAAACACATACGGCTAAATGACTGTGTCGATCAAGCAGTCAGTGTTCATGTGTGTGTGTTTATATTTGGTTCTGTGTGTCTTGTATATAAAGAAACAGGCGTGCATTGAATACACACACATTACTGGCTGAAATCTTGTGCGTTAAACCGCATTAGTTCTAATGGACCGTCGCCGACTCAGGGCCTGTATTTTGCCCGAATTCGCGGCGACGAGCGCTGACTGAAGAGCATCTCGGACTCTCAGCGCCTCTCAGCCTCCCAGCTTCCCAGGTTGCGTTCATTTTCTCGCGTCTGCTAGTTTAACTCTGTCGCCTAAATAGTGCTTCAGAATTTCCTTGTTGTCAGAAACGCAAATAAGAAGATATAGAGAGCCACAGTGCTTCTTTTCCAAAGTTAAAACTAAGGATACATAAAATAAACACACAAAGATAAAAAGACACAAACATGCATGACGCGCACGCGCAAATAAGTCAATACTTTCCAAATATGCAGGCAGATCGAAAGATAGTTAAATCACCTAACATACTTTTTTTCGCTAGATCCAAAGATGAAATATGAAGAGAAACACAGACCCGAGCAGAAAAGTGATGCTGTATCTCCTCTCAACATCGGCCGACGGACGACCGAGTGGAGGCCGGAACCGCATACTTTTAAAAAGCTCCTAATAAACATCAGCTTCAATACGTTCCTGCCTGACAGCGCGCATCCTGAACGCTTTCTTGCAACATCTCCTTCCCTCTCCTCCCTCCTTTCAGCCAGTCGAGTTTTCCCTCCACGTAATACTCTCCTCCCGCGCCGCCTCTCAGAATCTCATATATTCACCTGGAGGAAGGAGGGCGGGAGCGGAGGAGGCGTCGAGAACCAGCGTCGTCGTCGACAAGCCAGCGCTTCCGGGGCGACAACGATGGGAATCCGATGACATTTTCGCCCCTGAAACGTGAGGGGAAGGAGGGGGTTTTAGAGTTCAGAAAAAAACATTCTGTCGAGGGCGTCTAAGGAATCGCCCCAGTCTGCCGAATTTGTGTTTCTAATTGGATTGGGAGCATACGTTATGTCCCGAGGCACTTGGCGGGCGAGGCAAGACAAAGGGTCAGAGTGATTGCATGATTGTGTGGGGTGGTATGCCTGCTCGTGGAAGACGAGTGATTTGATAAATAGATGAATAGATAGACCGAATAACAAACCGTCATACATGTCTATTTTCTCTCTGTCAATATATTGTCTATAAAGTATTGTTTTTTTGCATGTGTGTGCGTGTGTGTGAAAACTTAAGCACAACTAATGATTTCAAGGTCATTTTTTTCATACAAACAAAATAGTTTGAAAAGTGCAGAGACTTCCAGAATGAATTTAAGAGAATCCCCCTGGGTTACGCTAATAACACGGGGCCCTTAGCTTTTTCGAACTAAATTGAAGTCCAATATAGAAAGTGATTTCTTTACAACTTACTCTAATGTGTATCGAATTTAATCTTTCCTTGTTTTAAGTATTATTTTTTGCGACTTTTTTTTACTGGTTTGTATCTCGCAAGACTGTGTCTCACACATTCGAGGTTTCTATCATCATGAATTTTCGGCTGTTTATGAATGTTCTAAAAGTCAATGAAACAACTGGACGATTGATCCAATGAACAGATGTGGAAACTGTTTTGGGAAGACTAGAAATGCCTTAATGTGAAATACTTGAAGGTCTTTGAAAAGCATCAGCACGTTATGCGTGTTATTTCCTCTACGTTATACCATCACATCTGATTATTATTTTTTTATAATACACTTACTTTTTATCATTATTAAGTGTTGTTTATTTACTACACGTGTCTGTTATCAAAGCATGACATTTACTGCCAAATAACTTTCATGAATATTACTCTCTAAACTAAATTCTTCGGTATTTACAGTTACCCCTCGCTTTATCAAAGTGTCGCTGTATTTCTGTGTTAAAGCAATCTGACATTTGTAAACGAGAAACCCGGTTTAGCAAACAGCATTCTGTCAGCTAATTTCGCTGTTCCATGCAATTGCAGTTTCAATTAATTCATTCCTCTGTCACCAGGTTGCGACGCGAGACCCTCAGACGCAACAGTGTTGTATCCCCCATTTTCCCCTATCCTATGGAAGCTGTTAGCCTTTCGAATCAATTTTTCTTTGCCAAGGATATTCTATATTGTGATCAATAACATTTTCTT
Source organism: Penaeus monodon (assembly GCF_015228065.2). Taxonomy (NCBI): domain Eukaryota; kingdom Metazoa; phylum Arthropoda; class Malacostraca; order Decapoda; family Penaeidae; genus Penaeus; species Penaeus monodon. The sequence goes on along the minus strand of NC_051388.1, from coordinate 45,404,496 downwards.
GGTTCGCTTGCATTGCTGTGGTTCCTATACGCTATTCTGCTAATCCTCGTTGGAGCTAGCTTGCAAACACTACCACGGTCATGCCCACGATTTTTATTTTGCTGTGATTTAATGCACGCAAAAATACCACAGTCAACACATTTTCCCGCTAGTATTATATATTTCACGCCATTTACAGCATCATTTGTTCATTATGCCTCAAAAAATTACACATCTTTTTTTTATCCGTTTCATCATTTTCTGCAGTTTGTAGCATCATCATATATGCAATTGGGTTATTTCCCGTTATAATCCCATCACGTAATCTCACCCACACAGGGACGCGGCCTTTGATCCTCCGCCCGACAGACAAGCGACATCAGGCATAACACACGTGTTTTCGAGCATCATAGACGTGTGTTTGGGGATTCACGAGTATTTTGTTATTTGTTTCTGTTTTGGGTATAAAATTCTTCGGCTCGAAAATTTTCGATGCGTTTATCAAATGCTTTTAAAAGATAAGCGTATTAGCTGTAAGACTCTGGGATATTTGAATATAATTCGCTTGACCTCTTCTGTTATTTATCTCATTATATGTTAATAAGTACTGTTAGTATAGCGATGTTAGAGTAGTAAGTTTTTAAAAGCCGCTGATTTTATGATTTAGTGTTGCGTGCTGTACAAGACTGGTTCAGAAACAGTTACCACGTTCACCTGTGCAAACGTTTATTAGATGTATGTCATTTATCATTATCAGTGATCATCCTGAAACTTACTACGCGGCACAGGATAATGATCTTACATAAAGGAAATTATATGAGTTTAGTAAAGGACAGATGAATTAACAGCCACACCAGAATACTTGAAGTACTATATACTTCACTTGCTGCCTTTCAGTTTACATGTGTGAGCCAGCTGGGCACATCTGTACAATATACAACGCGGATATTGCATACACACACACACGCACACGCACGCGCGCGCGCGCGTGCGTGCGTGCGTGCGTGCGTGCGTGCGTGTGTGTGTGTGTGTGTGTGTGTGTGTGTGTGTGTGTGTGTGTGTGTGCGTGCGTGCGTGCGTGCGTGCGTGTGTGTGTGTGTGTGTGTGTGTGTGTGTGTGTGTGTGTGTGTGTGTGTGTGTGTGTGCGTGCGTGTGTGTGTGTGTGTGCGCGTGCGTGCGTGCGTGCGTGTGTGTGATACTTTGTAACTATTAACAGAATAAAGGCGTATATTTTATGTAAAGTTACGTTGACATTTTCTCCTGGAAAAGTGCTATTCTTTTAGTGTGCCACTACCTTATTTTTTTCTAATTATTCAGTTTTTGTCTCTATATAGTGCACAGTTTCCATCCCTAAGCCTTTATCATATCTAATATATGTATTATGTAAAACAAAACCTCAGAAATCCTAGCTTGTGCGTCATCAAACGTTAGAGGCAAATACTAAATATAAGTCTTGGGCATCCTTGCCATGTATACACACACCCCTCACTCACGCCATGGCATTGTCTCGCCCACAAGCACGTGTTCTGTAAATGACATTCTGTGCGCACCGCATGAAATCCCGGTTTGCATTCTATTGTTCCCGGGGAAAATAAGCATGTCCAACTGCAGCATCAATAGCACTTTCATGAACAGGCTGTCAATAGTGAAACAAACGAATCAAGACCATGACAGGTGCGAAAGAGTTGCAATGCTTCCACAGTTGGCTCGATTATAAATAGTGAGGGTTTTATAAAGGCTCTCTTTATTGTCCATGCGAGACGGTTGCTTATGTGAATGTTAACTTTAATTAGTGACGTAGCTGGAGAAACCTGAATACCACCAGCTTAGTTCTAAAGGTGTCAGAAGCCGATTTTCCTGAAGTAAGTATTTTCCATTAAAAATATTATTATCTTTTACTTTCAGGATGGGTAGAGGCATCCCATGATTTATACTGAAACGCAGATAATTACTGTGTATTGGCTGGTAATGTATTATAATTGTATTATAACATGGAATTCCATTTTAGGAAAACATGTTACATGAACGTCACTGCTCATTTGCACAAACGCGTGTGGCCACTGATATGGAGCTGAGGAGTTAAGATAGAGGGAGAGAGAGAAGGAGAAAGAGAGGAGGAGAAAGAGAGGAGGAGAAAGAGAGAAGGAGAAAGAGAGAAGGAGAGAGAGAGAAGGAGAGAGAGATAGGGAGAGAAAGAGAATGAGAGAGAAAGAGAATGAGAGAGAAAGAGAATGAGAGAGAAAGAGAATGAGAGAGAAAGAGAATGAGAGAGAGAGAGAGGATGATGAGGAATAGGAATAGGAATAGGAAAGGAATAGGGAGGGAGAGAGAGAGAGATAAGCAGAGAGAGAGAGGGAGCGATAGAGCGAGAACAAGAGAGAGAGAGGGAGGGGGGAGGGGAAGAGAAGACTAAAAAGAGGGAAAATGGGGGAAAGGAGCAAACGGAAATATATAGCCGATAGACGGAGAAAAAGGAAAACAAACAATTCAAATATCCCTCACCAAGAATGATTTAATAAACAGCAGATTGCACCTGGCTGTCTCACACAGCCAGGGTGCTAATACGCCATCAGCTCAAAGAACCACTACTGGCCAAGGGCATGGACTCCCCACACCCTGACTTTGTCGAAGCTCCGCCGTGGGCACAAACCTCGATAGAGTTCTCGGTCATGAGACTGGCAAGCAAAAAGAGTGAATATTGTACGCCTAGCCTAAAGGCAGAAACCCAGAGGGTCATTGCAACCATCACCCCTCCGGGGAGCCGAACATATTACACAGACGGATCGGTCGATCCCTTGACCCACACTGCAGGCGCCGGCTTTGCAGCAAGGGATGCCACAATATCCATGAGGGTAACAGACAACGCCTCCTCGCTACAGGCAGAGGCAGTTGCTATCATGGGAGCACTGAGACACGCGTCCATGAGGAAAGGACACGTGGTCATACACAAAGACTCCAAAGGAACCGTCGACTGTCTTCAGCAGCGCTCACCCACTGACAACATCTACCTCCTGACAACCATCCGCACAATAGCACAAAGGATGCTTGCTCAGGGTAGAAGAATTATCATAAACTGGGTTCCCAGCCATATAGGGATCAGAGGCAATGAGCTTGCTGACAGATTAGCCGAAATCGGCCGGGGTATGCCCCCAAATCCCATGATAATACATCAGAGCCGAAATTTACTTAGGAGGAAGTGTACGGTGGCGGCCAACTCCTTCCTCCTGCAGCTTCACAGAGAGGAAACGAGACATTCCCCCTCGGCCAGCTGGTACTCAGATGCCACAGGCTATGAACCACTGGCACTCTCTGAAATAAACAACAGAGGTACCGAAGTCATTCTGCATAGAATGCGCCTAGGTTACCACTGTGCATGGCAGATTATACAAACCATAGAACGTGAAGAGAGGTGTTGCATGCATTGCGGCGAGCCGAACGCCACACTGATACACTACTTGGAGAATTGCGTGCACACGCAATTCCTAAGACAAACCCCACAGAACACAGCCGTCGTGCTGGTAAAGAGATTATGTGAGATGCTTACACCACGGCTACAGGAGCGCCTGCTGGCAATCCCACCGCCACGGTAAGCACCGAGTGTCAGACCAACAAATGAGACAGCCTTAAAAAGCTGACACAGGCCGGGCCATAAGTGAAAGGCCCGGGCGAAGCCAGAACTTCGCAAATCTCAAGCAAGCAAGCAAGCAAGCAGATTGCAGTTACAGAAGGGTAATCTGGGAAAGGACACAGAACAGCCGAACTTCCGCTCCCTCCTGTTATTTCAGTATAGAATCTAGATACAACATCAGCGCACAATACAGTTATACGTGAAAATACAAAAGCAATATTCTAAATTCATTTAGTGCTGCCATGAAGGGAATTCACATGCTTCAAACCCTTGAAATTAATAAAAATTAAAACGTTATTGAAACCGTTCTTTATATTTTGTATTTATTTGCTTCGTATACACTAGATTTTCTTAAGGGTTTATATAAGCGCACTACCTAAAATACGATTAAATTCCAGAACCAGAAGATAAGGTTTACGCTCTTCTCAAAAGTTTTCCACA
>NC_051388.1:45376299-45393799 GCF_015228065.2 Penaeus monodon | reverse complement strand
TCTCTCCCTGGTCTCCCTCTCTCTATCCCTGATTTTTTTTCTATCTTCCCTACTCCTCTCTCTGCCTCTTTAAATATTATGTGCTGGTCGATGCAAGGGCACAAGTGATTGACAGGTGCTAATCCCCTGGTTTGTTGAAGTGGATAGCCATGGATCATTTTCTGAATCAGGGTTCAAAGCAGTACTAGAGGGAGCGGAAATGTAACAGTTGGTATGATCTTTCAGAAATTATATCTGCTTTAAATTAAATATTACCGCAGTATTTATTACTTGTGTGAATTCAGTAGAAAATTGCCTAACATGTAAGCGCTGTCTATCGGAAAAATGTTTTCAGGCTTTCCAGAGTGTCCTGTTGTCTGCCAGGGGCGAGTGCAACTGAAAAGCCATGAGGAGGAAACATCCATATCTTGTAGTTCGTGCGTAATCAGTGCGGTGAGGTCACCTGTGCGTCATTTGATATCTGTGACATTTCAGAGACTAGCCGTGGCAGCATTACTACGGCGTTGCCTAGTAAATGCTGACAGTTATGCTAGTTAATGCAGGATAGCCAATGCAGGTGGAGGTCAGGTGAGAAGTACTATGACTATGCTCAGTAATTGTACGATCATATTGAACGCTTTTTTTATGAGACAGGATGTATTTTGTACGCCAAAGGCTGAAGGGTTTTAAGAGGACTGAAGGGAATACATATACCACTTCATTCGCCTGTGCATGAACGAAAATGTAGAACACTGCTTTCTGATGACCTTGTTGACTGGCAACTTTTCCACAGGTACTGTAGCAAAAATTTTGATGGACCGTCTGACCGCATGGAGGTAGACGCAGCTCAGCTTATGTTTCTTCACCTTTTCGATTATGGCTTGCGTTATGCGAGCATGGATGTTATATGCAGGAATGTCCTTGCGCCTTTTTTACCATAATTAATTAAGTGAATTTCGAAATGCAGCACCAATACCATCCTGAGGGCCCTGATAGCTGTAAAGGAAACAGGTAGGTATCCTCATGCTCACTCCCAACACAATCTTTTTCTATGATCAGTCCCAGACGTGGTATTGCAAGAAGTCAGAGCTAATTAGGAGGACCTTGGTAGAGATGATTTACTGATCAGATGTCTTCCAGGTTACACGCACAACGCCAACGAGTCGCTGTATTTCAAGGCTTGGTACAATTGTTCGGAGGGAAAGTATACAAGCCTTCGTCGTGTTTATTGTGTTTCAAATCTTGTCCTTCATCACAGTATTTGTTTTTTGCTCAAGGAGTTATTTTGCTGTACTTGACACTCAGACACTGCCCGGCACTTTTCTCCAATCTACCGCTGCAGGAATAGGAACGTGAATGTGCTGTGTGCAGAAGACCTTGCCGTCACCGTGACAGGTCTGCTAGTACAGGTGGAGTATATGTTTTGCTGCTTTGAAATCTAGCAACAATGAGCGGGCTAGAAACCTATGATACACTCCCCAAGGATAATATCAGGGGCCAGATGCCAATTGCACTATTGGCAATATCATCGGAGAGCAAGAATTTACTGTAGTTTACTCGTTGTAACACGTGAATACAACATCGGCATTAGATTTTTAAAGAGGAGGATTATAAACGAAAACGTACTGAAAACTACATACGGTAACTGAGTTAGTTGGAATTTTTAGGTTATTTTTTATTTAACTATTATCAATATTTAGTTAGGTTTAGTTTTCTTTATGAATTCATGCATATATGAAACTTTTCATATAGAAATGTTGATTTTTATACCTAAAAAAAAAACAAAAAACTTCAGAATGGGTATTTTGGAAAATAAGTGTATACATTGACAGCTATAAATCCGAGCGTTTCAATAATACTTACTGAATTAATAATTTTATTTTTCACCTGGGGGGGGGGGGAGGGGCTAAAGCGTGGGCAAGCTTTGATACATCTGATGGGTGGCCATAGCATTATAAAATAGCATTACACTGGAAATCATTATAACGCATTATATAAGTTAACAGGAAAGAACAAGTACATTGTCCATTATTTACTTATCTACCACTCTGGCATACTACTTGGGCATGGAAAGGTATTATTACAATTGACATATTGTGATATTACTTCAGATGATATGAAATAGAGTTCTGCGTACTTCACTTTCGGAAGTCTGAAAGGCTAGAACACATGACACTGAGATATAATGTACTTGTATTCCCTTACATTCTTTATTGCAAAGTTAACACTTCGTTTCTTGAACATTACAGACTGCACCGACCTGCCAACGTAATCTATATCTAAGCTTGGTTTTTGCAGTCACAGCATTACACTGTCCTGTTTTTGTTTCATTTAAACTGTAGATGAATTATTTTGCGTAAGCTGGTCATAGTGCTTTATGCTACAGCTATCAGGCTGTTGAACATCACATTATCTTACTATTGTTATTTATAAAGCATAGCTGAATCTATCAACTTAATCAACTCAGTTAAGTCCTCTTTGAAGGAGGTTCTAATGATGTGTGAAATCCTAGCAAGAGGTACTTCAAGATCTATTTCCACACTTTGCTTGTCACATGCTGATTTTGCTAGGCGATCAGCATGACCATGCCTAGGGATTCCAACCTACGATGGTATGTGTATCTTCGCTTCGTCCTTTTGCACGATGTTCGGTTAGTCATTTGATGTTATTTGCAACATTTCCTGCACCTTTGTCTAGTGTTCTGAACCTGGAGAACACTCTGACTCTTGAGGAGTTTTAATTTCTCGTAGAATTTTGTTAGCCTTAAGAAACTGAATAAGGTTATCATGAGTATTCTTGAGGAGTAAATGAACTATGATTGGTGGATACCGTAGATTTATATGGCAGCCCCCAAGTTGAGGTGCCCGTGCTCCGGTGCGCTCGTCCTTTACACACGCACCTCTTGCGTCATATACGAGAAAGTTATACAAGGAGTTCATGAACTTTTGTGCTCATATAACCCGCAAGTCAGTGACATGACAGTAGTGATGTGATGATAATTATGCTTGTAAGGGAACCAAAGAAAAATTATGTCCGCCTCGCCTTCCCTGAAGGCACAACGAAATCCGAAAAAATGAAATGGCTGCAGGACCTCGGCAACGACCCTCCGGCCCTGGGGGTTTCCCCCCTCGACCTTGTGCGAGGAGACACACTCTCCTCACCGTATGTGTATGTCGCTCACTCGCAGCAGAAATACATTGACGACCTTATTAGAGGATCAATTCGAGGTATCACCTTCAAATTGTGTGATGAACCACAAAAACGAGAAAAATTAAAGGATCAATTCGAGGTATCACCTTCAAATTGTGTGATGAACCACAAAAACTAGAAAAAATATGACGAATACCTTGTGACACACTACAACAAGGATCTCGATCTTGAAAATGCGTATGCACTCGACGGATTTCACAAGGCCATAAGAGTGCACAAGAATGAGAAACCACTAAACCGCATCTGCATGATATGGAGAGGAGAGCAACCACCTTCCAGTACATACCACTTCTTTGGAAAATACATGCCCGCCAGCCACGTGGCATCCCCTGTGATCTGCCCCTGTGATCTGCATGGGAAGTGGCCATGTAGCTAAGTATTGCAAGGGCAAGGCACGCTGTGCAGCATGTGTTGACCAACATACTGCCAAGGAGTGCCCTCACAGTGCTGCAAAAGAAGAGAGTACTGCAGATGCACCAGGCTTTGTCCCATCGTGCTTCAGGTGTGGGATGACAGGTGTGACTGCCTGGCACTGGGGGTGCATGGCCCTCCCTGCCCTGCCCCCTCCCCCTCCACCCCCTGTGGTACCAGCACCGACCGCGAGTGACCAGCGCGGCCCTCCCAACCCAACCCGCGACCAGCGTGCCGGGGAAGCGCCCGACCGTGCCCTGTGTGACGAGATTTCCCGCGGAAGCTGGCGAGTGGTGGTGAAGAGGCCACCGAACTACGCGACAAGATTACGCAGTTGGAGGAGAAGGTGAACAAGATGATGCTGATCTTCACAGAGAGTATCTCGGGCTTCAAAGCTGCCATACTCTCTGAATTGAAGACCACGCCCCCCCCCTGCCTCCCAAGGCAGCAATGGAGGCAACTGTCCCTCACCCTCTGGCAGGGATGACCGCAGGCCTGGCGGGGGAATCCCCAGCACAACCATGTGGCAGAAGTGACGTCACGCCAGCTGACCAAGGCAACGTAAATGTGCTTGATCTCTGAAAGCTCAAAACAATAACTTAATTAATGAAATAACGTCGCTGAGGCAGGACATGGAAAAAAAATGAAAAGTGACTGTCATTGTCGTGATACTAGTGTTACCATTAGTGATAAAAGAACGAACGAGGAGAATCGATGTCAGACCGCCAGTGCTGATAATCAGAGTAGGCGTGTCAGCGCTGACAGCAGCCAAGAACAAAATCAGGATCCCTGTGACGTCGAGTCCAGTGACGCAACCGGCCCCTCAGGTGCATCTGACACAAAAACGGAAGTGGAACAAAGCTAAGACTATGAAATGGTTGAAAGTAATTTTCAGTCCACGACTACCATCTGTAATGAAATCCATAATCGTAAAGTTATATGTTTCTTATGTGAATCTATAATTCGTAATATTAGAGGATATAACAGCATAAAGTACAGGTTGCCTACTAAAACACTATTAACATATGGATAAATGCACAATCAAATTCATATCATGGAATATGCGTAGCATTAAGCCTAGGCTGAATGATCTAGAATTTTACATCCGTAAATATAATATTGATGTTATATGCAAGAACCTTTTGTTGCTGCTGCTAAGATGAAAATAGCACCTACACTTAAGGGGTATTATTCATATGTAAATACAGCCATGACTGGATTGTTGACATATATGAAGGTAACACTGCCACATAAATTAGTTAAAAAATCCGAGAACGCTGATGTTCAATTTCATTATTCAAAAATCCAAACTGTCCCTGGGTATTTTTCACTGTATAATGTATAAGCCAGATACTCTAATTTTTTGCTAGTTCTCTCCCCAATTTTCACAACCAAGGCACGTTATGCATGGGCGACTTCAATGCAAGGTACCCACACTTTGGAGACAACCACCGTAATAGTAATGGGGAAGAATTCAAACATTTCATCAATAGTAGATCACTGACAGTATATGACACAGAAGCAAAGACTCATTTGGGAGGTGGCAGGTTAGATTACGTATTTGGCAAAAAATTAGTTCATGGTAATGTCTGTCCTTCACTGGTATGAGAGTTAGTGACCACTTTGCAATCCGAACAGCCTATACTGTAGACAGCGACTCAGCCCCTAAATCACCTAGGCTCAAAATAATTATCCCACCGGGCCTGGAGCATCACTTCAAGGCACGGGTCTATGACTGGTATAACACCTATGAAATAACAATTGTTGAAAAATTCTCTCAGGATTTAGTCAAAGTTGTCACTGACTACTATAACAAATGGGTCTGTTCACGAAAACTCTCGAAGAAAAAGAGGCCCCAGGCCCCCCATGCACCGAGGTGGATCAATGATCCAGTTCTGGCCAAGGAACATAAACGGGTCCAGGAGTTTGCTAATTGTTATAAAGATAGTAATACGACAGATAATCTTCTGCAGTTTCTTAAAGCCAGCAAGGAATTCAGAGAATTAAAAACTCAGATTCGTAGTAAACACTGGGAACAATTCCTGCGCGGTATCAATAGTCAAACTTCTGTGCCTGACATGTGGAGAAAATTAATAGGTAATATATTATACGACTGCCCCCCCCAAAAAGACAGTGTCCGCCCTGCTATACTTAAGCAGCATCCGGTTGCAATTATAAACGAGCACATTGAAACTCTGTCCAATGCATATGAACGCTACACTGACGGGTCCTTGCAGTCTGGGAGCAGAGCAGGATGTGCCTTTGTTGTATGTATAAACAATATCTTGCAGCATCAGGATTGTAGGAGGGTTCATGACTGGGCAAGCACTACGCAAACTGAGTTGGCAGGAATACTCATGGCCACTGAATTTCTATTGACTCAAGGCTCGGGAGTAATTTTTTTGTGATTCACAGAGTGCTCTTCAGGCTCTGAACACTCCAGACAAAGGTGCAGGAAATATCGCAAATGACATCAGGATTAACGTATATCGTGCAAAAGAACGAGGCCATGATATACGTTTTGTGTGGATTCCATCGCATGTTGGAATTCCTAGGCATGATCATGCTGCCTGCCTAGCAAAGTCAGCGTGTGACAAGCAAAGTGTAGAACTTGGGGTACCTGTTTCTAGGATTTTATACAGCATTAAAGGTTCCTTCAAAGAGGACTTGACTGAGTTTATTAATTCACAACGCCCTGAAAGCTGTAGCATAAAGCACTATGACCAGTTTAGGTAAGATTCATTCACCTATGGCTTATATAAAACAAGAACAAGATAGTGTGATCTTGTGACCGCAAGAATCAGGCTTGGACATAGATTGTTTTGGCAGCTCAGTACAGTTTGTAATGTCGAAGAAACTAAGTGTAAACTGTGTAATAAAGAATATAAGCAAACACTTGTACATTATATCTCAGAGTGCCATGTGTTACAGCCTTTCAGACCACCTAGAATGAGGTACGGAGAACTATGTAACTATTTCATATCTTCTGATGTCTTAGAAGATATACTTATATTGTATCCTAAATTTGGAATGAAGTATCACATATCAAATGTAGCAATGCCTTTCCGAGCCCAAGTTGTACGCCAGAGTGGCAGATGAGTAGATAAACGACTGTGTAATTGTTCCTTTCCTTAAACTTATATAGTACTTATCATAAAATGTTATAGCCTAAAATTAAAATGTAATGCCATTATATGTTATAACCATGCATCAAATGTACCACAGCTTGCTCATGCCTGTGCAGTTAACCAGGGTAGTAAATAAAGGACTAAACTAAAGTAATTAATTTTATTATTTTGCATGACTGTTAAAATGTCTAAATCAACCAAGCTATATGTATGAATGTCGCACCGTCATTAACCATCACAATATGTATTAAAGGATATTTATATGTACGCATGTTTGTCTTCAGATATACAAGATCTTATGTGTATATGTTTCTAAGTATATATGTGTGAATACCACATGCATGCATATCTATATGCGCATGCACTGGTGTGTATCTGCAAGTATATATGTATATCTATCCAGATGTGATATGAAAGGGGAAGTTATATCCTTGAGGAATCTCTATCTACACAGGCAAGTCTTCAGACACTCTCTTACTCTTACGATACCCACATAAGAACTGATGAACTCCTTAGATGGCAAGTAGAACAACGAAGAGAAGTGCAAGAAAACAACGAATATGCCGAAGGCTTTTTCGCGTTTACTGCTTCATCAGGGCATGCATGCATTTGTTTGACATGAATTCCACAAACCTCCTTAGATGTTGTTGAGTGTTGAATTTTTCCATGGTAGAATGGATCGACTTTATGGTATTTTACTAATTTGGACATTGAGCTTTGTAATGTTCATGGAGCTTTTGTGTGTGTGATTAATCACGTTATTTGCGTGATTTTATGTTGCAGTTGTTCTTGGAAATCTGGAAGATACAAGGGTTCCCTCATAGCTTCATTTTGCACTACCTCCAAGCTATTTATTTCTAATTCCTTACACTGCAACAAGTGCAGTGCATGGTAGTCTACAACTGACCTTTTAAACAAGCATAACAGTCTAGCGAGCTTAACATTGATGCCACTTTCAGCGGTTTTAATTTCTCCCAGAGTCTCTCTTTAGAGAAAGGATCAGGTCTGCATCATTTACGTTCACCCCAGAGATATTTATACTTATGACACATGTCAAGCTTCTGGTCACCTATGCGAAAAGTGGGTGGGGGTATGATACATGGGTTGAGAGCCATTGTTTACTCAGCGGAGATGACTAATCCACACACATGAGCCTTTGTTGTGAGTTTGTCGAGAATTATTTGCATCCTCTCTTGTGATGATGCTCTGACACATATGTCATCAGCATAGAATTTAATTGATTCACCATCCCCAAGTGGGATATCTGCCACCAGCTTATGCATGAGGACATTGAACAGCATAGGGCTGAGAACTCCTCCCTGTGGCATCCCAAGTTCAAAATTGGAACTTCTCACTCCTCTGAACAAGAGAATTGCAGATCTGTTGAAAAATACATTCAGCTCAGTAACTTAACCCCAGATGACAAAGCTTACTAATTTTTCTAGGATAAATTATCTGTTTGCAGTGTCAAAAGCTGATTTAAAGTTAAGAAAAACAGTGTGCTTCCCTGGATTAGAGTGTGAAAAGTACTCTGCAAAGCAATGTTGCGAGCTACGTCCCGATAGAAATCCATATAGTCTGTGAGATAATTTACCTTGTAACTGTATCTGAGTCTGTTCAAAATTATCCTTTCTAGAACTTGATCAGTATTTATCAGTGTTTGGTTTCGGTATTAGGATGATTAGACTGCGCACCAGGCAGAATGCCTTGTGGCAAACTTAACCTGTATAGGTGCAAAAGGAGATTACCTGGTACCTGAGCTGTAAGGCAGAGGACACTATAGGTAATTCCATCCTCACCTGGGGCGGACGCTTTTCCTTTGATCAGTGCATTATCCAGTTCCCACTCAGTAATCTCAGCAAAGTCTGAGGGGTCGTTATCAGAACATCCAATCTCAATGGCAAATTTACGTGCAATTCTAGAATGACTAAAGTATGTTCCTGAATATTTGTGGGAAGTGAGCTCAACTTGGACGCTCCAGCCCACCGACCAAGGAGCACATCTGCTTGTACAAGAGGACTATGGAAATGCAGGGTGTTAGTTGGTTTACCTGAAAGTCGATAATTGTTTTCCAGACCTCCGACATTGAGGTGTTACTGTTAATGCTTTGTTGGAACTGTTCAGTGTTCATTTCTGAAATGAGTTTTTAATTCCCGTAGGTTTTTGTTAGCCTTAAGAAATTGAATAAGGTTGTCACGGGTATTGCCTGCTTGTAGATATCAAAAAGCTCCTGAACTCGCTTTTGTTCCCTTAATAGTGTAGGGTCACTGACCTACTTAGATTGTTTGGAGTGTTGCGAGTTGATGTTCTTGAAGGTTTTCTTTGGACAGACCCAGGTATTGTAGTAATCAGAGATCACTTTCGTCATGTCTATGGAAAATTTATTAACACTCGTTACTGTGTAATCGTTGTACCAGTCATAAATACGTGATTTAAGTGGTGCTCAAGGTAAGGAGGAATAATCTTTTTTAAGACTATTTGTTTTTGCATTTTTTTGTATTTTCAACATCATATCTCTTTACTATTGCAAAGTGGTCACTAATTAGCTCTGTTGCAAGCATGCCTCTAACATTTCCATGCACAAGATCCCTTCCTATTACATAATCTAGCCTGCCCCCCACCACGTGAGTTTGCCTGTCTGTATTATATACCGGCATAGATTTATCGTTCACAAAATGTCAGAACTCTTCGCTATTTTCATTACACCGACTATCTCCAATTGTATAATATCTACCATTAAAATCTCCCATGCATATTGTGCCGTGATACTGTAGGCAGGGCAGTGAATCAGTCTGAAACTTTCTACACCTTGCGTATACATTGTACAGAGAGAAAAAACCCAGAGACTGTTTGAATATGTAAATGCTGATATTGCACAATATTATCATCAGACTTCTGCACCAACTTATGCGGTATGGTGTCACTGACATAAGTCAATAGGCCTGTCATTCCTATGTTCGTATAGGAGTGGTATCCTCTCGGTTTTTATTTTAGCGGCTAATGTGAAGGGCTCTTGTAAACAGATAACGTCAACATTATTGTTATGAATACAGTAAAGCAAATCATTAATTCTACGGTTGACACCACGTATATTCCATGATTCCCCCATCACACCCTATGATTAGCTGATTGCTCAAATTTGTGTATGATGAAGCCCTTTAGTCTGCATATTTCTTGTACAGCATTACATATCTGTGTTGCATCTTGTTTATTTACCGTGAGTGTGCGCGCTTTCCACGTATTGATGATACATATAATCTGTACCTGATAGCATTTTCTGAGTGATGTCCCACAGTTCGTCCGTTTCCTGCACATCGCCGGCGTCATTTTTACTCTCACTGTCGTCACTGCTTTCAGATGGTCCGTCGTGCGTAATAATAATATCACTAACATCATTAAAAGAATATTTTCCCTTTTGTTTTCCATTATACTTTTTTTTTCAATTTCAAAAATCTCTTGCCTGATGCTTCTTATTTCCTCGGCCGTATCCATGTCTTTTTCACCAGTGGTTTCTCCTGTGGCAGTTTCCTGGGATGGGGAATCCCCCTGGCAGTTGCGGGAATTCCTGTGGGTTGGTTACGTCACACGGCACTGGGTGGGGTGTGGCTGGGCTTGGCATCGCCACTCCGCAGTCGATGGGTACGGTCGGGGCAGGGGGGGGGGGTGCTCATGGCGGTTTATGGGGGCAGTTACGGTGCCAGGCCGCCACACTTTGCGCTCCGCACGTAACGCACCTCTTCACGATGGTGACGGTGTCTTCGTTGTCGTTGTCCTTCTTGTCGTTTCTTGCAAGGCAGTCCTTTGCCTGGTGAGCTTCTGCACAGACAGCACACGCTGTTTCTTTCGTGCAATATTTAGCTACGTGGCCATAACCTTGACACTTGTAGCAGACCACAACCTCTGACCACCACGGTCGAATGGAGCTCGGCTTTATGTATCTTCCAAAGAATTGGTACTCTTTAGGTGGCGGCTATTCTCCGCTCCATACTATGATGATCCTATTTAAGGGCTGTCCATCCTTGTAAATCCCCCGAGCTTTAAAAACACCGGAAGATGCAGTGCTTTCTCAGTGGCAACCTCCTTTGGAAACCTGGTAACCAGGTAGTTGGCACTGGGGGGCCCCGGGCATGTCCCCATCCACCTCCATGATGGGACAGTGAGGGGGTGGTTGTCCCGTCCGCTTCTTAGGTGATTAATTCCCTGCAGTTGGGCGCGGGGAGGGTGCGAGCGCCAGGTCAAGTGCTGTCACACATACACTCACCAGGGCTCGCCAACGGGCGTTGGTACAGCACCCTGTTACTTTGGCACCACACTCAGTATTCGTAATTTTTACTAAGCACTGTTTTTTCTAGATGCCCTGACCATAGTATCCGACACAATTTGGTGTATGTACACCCACACACACCACACTCACTCTGGGTATAAGGACAACCTAGGTGAGGGGGTTTATCCCCATAAAATCTTCCAGAACACAGGAGGAATCTTGATGACGTCCTGCTTTTGTGTTTCCCGGATTGCAACTGTTTTGTCAGATTACGTGAAACATGCAGGGCAGGTCGTCGGATTATACCGTAGAATTATAGGATAAGCTCTCGGCTCGATTTCATCATAAGTGCTTAGTTGTTAACATGTCTTTCCTATATTTCTATATCACTTGAATATCAACAGAGTGTACAAACTCTAATGCGTTCCTATGTATGCATGAGTTTAGTTACAGACATTTATATGCATGTGTCTACCTGTGTATGTCTTTGTGTGTGCCTGTATGTATGTATGTATGTATGTAATGTATGTATGTATGTATGAGTATGTATGTATGCATATATGCTATTAGATGTATGTATATATGTTTATATTAAAATATAGTATGTATGTTTATAAGTATGCATGTAATATGTATTTATGTATCTATGTAGTTATGTATCATATGTAACAAAATAAGAGCTTCCTCACATTTGATTGTACAAACAAGCAAACAAAAAGGGAAGTGACCTGAAAATGAGGTAGATTGTTAAGTAAATATAAAGAAAAGAAGAAAGAATTTTGAAAAGATATGTGCATGAAGGATTCTATGAAAATAAAGTAAAGATGGGGAAGCTCACGACTTGGTAAAAATACGTCAATGAATTCTAACAGAAATGCTTGGAAAATCTATAAACACTACAACGGGAATCTGAATGATGCAGAGAGAAACAGAAGAAGAGAAAGAGAAAGTGGAAGAGAAAGAGAAAAAAGGAAAGAAAAAGAAAAAGAGAAATAAAAAAAGAAAGAAAGAAAAAGAATAGACAGATATAGAATGAAATATATTCCTTCTAGATAGATACCCAACAGCAGGGATAGTGTTATTTTGACCTCGTAAACTATAACTCTACTTTTTCTGACATATCGTTTCCACAGGAAACCTTCAGGCTATTGATCACACAAATATATATCTTGGTTTTAGATCTATTTTGCTTCTTCCCGGTTTCTTCTTTACAATTCAAAAGAAATCTTCGTGTTTTCTCTCTGTTATGGTTTGTTAAGTGAACGATTCATTCTGAGAAAGAAAATTATTTTCATAAGTACTACCACAAGATTTTATTTTAATGATCCAAATCAGCGCTATAATTATCATTATAATTATCATCTTCTCTGACGATCATCATCAGCGACATAATTGCTATCACTGTAAACAAAATGGCACAAAACAAAGACGCCTTTTACGAAGCAAAAACAAAAACAAACGAAAAATGAACGAGTCAACACAGCATTTGGGCCAAACTTTAGACATTACTCCACCGCTTGTTTAATCTCTTGTTATTACTTGTTATTTCTTCCTCTCCTTTCTCCAGTTTCGCTATTGACAGTGCTATATGAAACATGGAAGGATTAATGCATATGCTAGAAGAGAAGTAAATAAGACTGAGGCAATGTGTGTTCATAATTTTTACAGTGTGTTCGTGCATTAATATTTCATCATTAACGTTGCTGTATATTATCATCATCGTGTAATGATATCAACGTTATTACTATCAAATTCATAATAATAATAACGATAACAATTTTGGTAACGATTTTAATAATAATCAATATAAGTATTTATATTGTTATGAAATATTGATTCCACAAACGTGGTTCAGAAAATAAGTTTAGAGACATGCGTTTCTTCAAAGACTGTTCTGCTTCTTTAGAGTGAAGTGATATGCAAAAAAACCCTCGAGAGTGTATAAAGTATATTGATGAACTAAGTTTCCACAGTCACTCACGCCTTCCTTTCGAAATCTGAAGCCAAGTATCACTATCTTTTAAACCACTTCTTTAATCACTTATGACTCAGGATCAGTGCAATATTAAGGATGCATCATATACAATAAATCATTATTCATCATGATGAATGTCTGTGTATTATTTGTCCGTTTTCTGTGTACACATTCATATGTTTTTTCATGTATATCTTTCTGTTATTCTAATTGTCTATCTGTCTATTTTATGTATTTATCTATCTACCTACAGGCACTCACGCACGCACGCACACACACACAAACATAAACAAAAACTCAAATCAAGCTCTGAAATTTATGTGCATGTGGATTAATGATGACGACAATAATGATGATGATAATGATTATAAAGATGATAGTGTTAATAACAATAATGATGATAATGATAATGAAAATAAAAAGGAAAACGAAAGCGGTAATGGTAATGGTAATGGTAATGGTAATGGTAATGGTAATGGTAATGGTAATGGTAATGGTAATGGTAATGGTAATGGTAATGGTAATGGTAGTGACAGTGACAACGAGGACAATGCCAAGGACATTGACACTGAAAATGATATCTCTACAAACATCATGGAAGTGGCCTCAACTCCACATTATCCATGTAATTTAAACCTCTATAAACATCGCTACTTAAATCGAACTTTGAAATTCATCCGCGCAGTATTTGTTTTCATTAATGTCAAGCAGGCATTTAATCATTTATATCAATCACTGACCCACTGAATTTGCCATTTGTTTCCAGGAATAATTGCGTTTTGATATCAATTAAAGTCATTAAATGTGTTAAGAGCAAATCCAGAAGTAGTACTTTATGTGAGGATAAGAGAATAAGTAAATGAAGAAAGAATAAAAGGAGAGAGAGAGAAAGAAAGGAAAGGAGAACAAATGGATATAGGATGATTAACACACATCCACACCCACCCATAACCATCCCCCTTTCCCTCCTGTGATATATATATATATATATATATATATTATATATATTATATATATATATATTATATATATTAATATATTTATATTTAAAAATGTATTGTATATGTAAATATATGTATATTATGTATATATTAATATATATGTTATATTATATATAGTTATGTATATGTATATATATTTTATATAATGTATATATTGCTATATATAATATATATATATATATAATATATATTATATATATATATTAATCTCTAAATACGTCATATAAGGCTATATAATAAAAAGTGATCTATAAAAAATGAATATCTTTATATAAATTTCACGGGTGTTTAAATATGTACTTTGTTTATATTGTTTCTTGATAATCAAGATATTTTTAATGTATAATTGTTTCTAGTATTGTACTTTATTTTATATAGGTATATTGTATTTGTCATATATGTTTTAGATTATTAAATTTCTAACATTTAGATCTTATATATTTGTAATAATATATATAATAATTTTCAAATACTATTTTCAAAAATTCTATTATATTATACTTTTTATTCATATTATGAATCTATATAAATCTCTAAAAATTTCCCCATGAACTATATGAAATATTATGGATCTATACAACTTTATATTATATATATCTTATTACTTATGTAAGATATTCATATATACTTACACATATTAATCACCGCACCAAGCAGCATCCATGATGACAGGGACAAACAACAAACAAAAAAAAGCGATCTAACAGAAGACAAAAGAAATCACAAACCTTTGATATAACAAATTCACGAATATTCAAAATCATGCCTTTTTTCGTTATGATTACATTTGTGTTTGCAAAGATCCAAGCACAACAGAAATTGCAAATCACAGTCGTATCTAGTGCATTTAGACCTGTTTTATTCCGTTTTTTATATTGAAATATACGAATCAGCGGCTAAGGTCACTAGAGTTGTACAGATATAACTTTTTCGAAACATATCAGGATCTGATATTCTTGTTTAGAAAAAAAGTGAAAGATTCAATATTTAAAAGGTAATCTATTTTTTCAGTAGAGTCGGGATTTTTTAACTGACTTTTATTTCAAATTCAGTTTAATTCAATTTAAAAAGTCCTTGATTTCCCCTCTATCATTGAGAAATTTTTTCTGGCATTCTAAAAACCATACGCTTTACTTTATTTACCTTCAGTGTACTATGGGAACGGGATGGGTTCATAAATACAAAACGTGCACACACACACACATGCACACACACCACACACCCCACACACACACACACACACGCACACACACCACACACGCACACACGCACACACCACACACGCACACACGCACACACCACACACACACACAAAAACACACACACACACACACACACACACACACACACACACACACACATACACACACACGGCGCGCGCGCACACACACACACACACTGTACGATGTAGCAGACGGACCGGTGACCTCACCTCGCTCCCCCCATGCTTCCTCCAGCTGCTTCTATCGCTTCCTCCTGCTGGAACGGTCATTACTTAGACCGAGGATGACCTAGGCCTCAGGGAGTTCGTCGCCAGCGCCCAACCGTCGTACCCCCCGGGGGCGGCCTGACACGTGACACCGCGCGCACCGCATTACCCTTTAGACATCGTCCCGTGTGTTCCCATAGTAATAAAGAGTCACGCCGTTAACACTTGCCATTGTAATTGGATACTGTATCCGTCACACACACACACAAGGGAGAAGGCGGGGGATGTGGGAAGCGAGGGGGTGTTAGCAAGTTGAAATTAGGCAGCAGCTTTATTAAGGAGGATTCCATCAGTCGGGCATGGATATCAGCAAGGAAGCAATACCTTCGACATAAGGGAGGGTCTAATGACAAGATTGTACCGGTACAGGTGTTACTGGGACAGACAGCTTGCGAGGAGGGGTGAAGAGGGCAAGGAACAGAGGTGCTATCTCCCGATAGGGTAGGCGAGTATGGGACAGGTGAGGAGTTTCCTTTCGAAAGATAGTGAGTTGGAGGTGGGGGCGAGAAGAATTCAGTGAGCGCTGGATAACGCGGAGGTTCGAAAACTGGTGAAGATTAGCCCATCTGGAAAGCCCCCCCCCTCCCTTATCTCTTCAGACTTGAAGATGGAACACAAGTGGACTTCGAAACTGTAGTCTCATTTTCAATAAATCTAGTTTTTGTATTGTGGGTTTTCTACCATGGTATCAACTCGGAAGAGTGTTTACTATTCATACACACACATATGTATATATATATATATATATATATATATATATATATATATATATATATATATATATATATATATATATGAATGTATATACATATATAAGGCCGCGGTGGCCGAGTGGTTAGAGCATCGGACTCAAGACTGGCAATCTGAGTTCGAGGGTTCGAGTCACCGACCGCCGCGTTGTTCCCTTGGGCAAGGAACTTCACCTCGATTGCCTACCTAGCCACTGGGTGGCCAAGCCGGCCCAAGTCAGTGCTGGTTCCAAGCCCGGATAAAATAGAGAGAATGATTACCTAAAAATTAACACCGGCACTCTCCGTGGAAAAGAACTGGGGGCTCTACCACGTACTCACTCCAAGAGCATCACAACACGAAAAACTACAATTAAGTATCATGCTGTGACCACGGCGGCTCGATTATGAACCTGCCGTTAAAAAAATATATACATATATACATATATATACATATTTAAACACACATACATAAATATGTATATATATGTATGCATGTATGTATGTATGTGTGTGTGTATGTGTATGCGTTAAAATATCCAAAAGATATTTATACAAGAAGAAAAGAAGAAATAAGAAGCGAAATATAGACCCCAGCAGACAAGTGATGCTGCATCTCCTCTCAGCATCGGCCGGCGGACGACCGAACGGAGGCTGGAACCGCAAAAAAAAGAAGAAAAAGATGTTCCTTTTAAACATCACCTTCAATACATTTCTTCATGACAGCGCGCAAATCTGAACGCCCTCTTGCAACATCTTCTTCCCTCTCCTCCCTCCTCCTTTCAGCCAATCAATTGTTCCGGCGAGTTTTCCCTCCACGAAATACTCTCCTCCCGCGCCGCCTTTGCGAATCTAACATTCACCCGGAGGAGGGAGGGCGGGAGAGGCGAGTCCGCCACGCCCGGCCGAGGCGTCGAGGACCAGCGTCGCGCCAGCAACGACCCAGCGCTTCCGGGGTGAGAAGGAGGGGGGTCTCGACAGAAAAGCTCTCTGTGGGGGGCGTCTAAGGAATCGTCCCAGACAACGTAATTTGTGTTTCTAATTGGATTGGGGGCATACGTTACGCCCCGGGCACCTGGCGGGCGGGGCGAGGCAGAGGGTCAGAGCGATTGTGGGATTGTGCGGGCTCGTGTGCCTGCTCGTGGAGTGATTAGATAGATAGATGTAGAGATAGACACGCAAAATATATCCTACCTTAGAAGAAAAACCCACAATACAAAAACTAGATTTACCTTCTTATATATATCTGTGTGTGTGTGTGGGTGTTGTGGTGTGGTGTGTGTGGGGTGTGTGTGTGTGGGGTGTGTGTTGTGTG
>NC_051388.1:45358556-45376199 GCF_015228065.2 Penaeus monodon | reverse complement strand
TAAAATTTTTCACAAATTTTCCAACATATTATTATTTTATATATGATGTAATAAGTCTGTTTCTTTATATACAATACCAAATATAAAAACACATTCACTCACACTAAGAAAAGCACCCACACCCACAAACACAAACCCACAGACACACACCCACAGACACACACCCACAAACACCCACCCACAAACAACACACGCAAACACACACACGCAAACACACACACGCAAACACACACACACACACACACACACACACACACAACCCCACACACCCCAACACACACGTAAGAGAGTGACTAACTGGCTCATCGACAGACAGTCGTTCAGTCAGGGAGAGTCGTATGTACTTTATATTAACGTTGTATATTTCTACACATTACAAAATCTTGAAACATGTTGGTTTACTTATAGTGTTTTTTTTAAATTATTTTGAATAGATGCGTCATAAATGTAGAAACAGTATGAATGAGAATGAATATCTTCACAATACAAGAGATGTTTTTCTGTCGAAGATATAATCGAAACCGGTCAAATACATCTCTTGCTTTGTGATGATATTCATTCCTGTTCTACATTTGTTAACATGAGTACGGCTCATGATTTATAAATCCAGACTAGGGTAGAATCCTGAAGATCAAACCAGCATTTTTTTTCTTAATGTTTTAATATATTATTTGGTAAATTTATACTGATACATACATCAGTAAAACAACTTTATTTAGATTAGCAGAAAGTAGAGACTATATAGTATACCATCTTAATGTAGTATAATGTAGTAAAAAAATAATCACTATATTATTATATCGTAACAGAATGTAATATTATAATAATAAATATGTAAAATATAGTCACGAATAAGTATGAGCATGTGTAAAGACAAGAGAAAAAATACCAAAGTACATCATAATTATAATAAACGTGAACATATTTATCAAGGCAATGAAACGTTAAGGGTGTATACACAACATATTTACCAACACAAGATTAAGAACGAGATGAGGAGTACAACAAAGATAAATAAAAGGAACATTTTTCTCGCCGCGGGAGATGGCAGGGAAACCGTTTTCAAACCTCGGAAATATTAACAGATTTTCATAGTACTTGGAAATTCCGCTTGTACAAACAGCCCTGGAAACATTCATTCACCCCATGATATTACACTTTAAAGACCTTAGATTCAAGAAATACATTAGAACGGAATGCGAGATTATTACATTGAAACTTAGTGCAACCTTCTTTCCAGAGCAAAAGGCTTGACGTAGGAACCAATTTTCCCCTAAACAAAAGGGGACTTCGCCCCTTTTGCCGGCGCCGCATTCCTTCACGGCCAGCGACGGTCAACTGAAGGGAGTTTTGGCATAAAATGTGTGTAAGGGAAAGTTTATGGAGAGTGACATTCGTGAGAAGTCTTACCGAAACTTTAAACATAGCATTCTCTTACATATCATAAGTTTGTTTACGAACAAAAAATGGCATTAGTAGCTAAGAAATCAAATTTCGTTTATGCTACTTAACTGTTAATATCATCAACCACGAAATTTTTTTTTTTCCCCTTTTACATTGTTTTTTTTCTCATTCTATCTAATCATCTTATTTGTTTTATTTTCTTATCAATATCTTAAATTAGTACTGTTTCTCGGGGTCAGCCAGTTAGTTACTTAAATTAGTTCACTGATGTTAAATCACAATTATGTTTTGGAAGTAAATGTTACATGGTAAAGTAAATGGAAGTAAATGATACATGGTTAATAATTAAATGCCTGCTTGGCAGTAATAAACAAATAAATCATGGCCGAATTTGAAAGTTCGTTTGAGTTGCTAGTATTGCTTATAAAGTTGTGATTTATATGCATATTTTAGAGTTGAGGTTACTTTTTTGTCATGTGATATAATTTCATTGTACAATTTCATTAAGATTTTATTATCTTTTTCGCTGTTATTGATGTTATTGTTATCATTACTATTTCTAACACATTATTATTATACTTATTATTTTTTGTTATTATTGCTTTTGTTGTTAAGAACATATACACATATATTTCAGTAAAAACGTGTGTGCATTTATTTTTTATGGCCCGAGCGTGTGTCTATAAATAGATATGACAGATGCATGCACAGATATACTGATGAACAGATACAAATTTATTGTGTATGTTTTTACATCAACACAGGTCCTTGTTCTCTGCACTGATTCACAATAAATTCGGAGAAAAAAACCCAACAATAATGAAAAATAATAATTGTAAAAATACATTTCAGATTTCTCAGCCGAAAAATGCAGCATGAGTATCTCATTAGTATACTTTATATAGTTTCCAGGTATTTTTTTTTACATATTCACTTAACCCTATAGAAGCAGGTCAGTCTTTGAAGGAACCTAAGTGTCAACGATTATTAAAAAAAAGAAAAATATATTTAACCATAGAAATGATATTATTGATTATCATTATCCTCATTATTACATTCAACTCCAATATAATAATAACAGGTAGTAACAGTAATACTGCATAACATTAGAACAATGGTGATGAAATAGAGAAATGTTAATGATGAAATAATAAAACTAAACCACTAAAAAATATGAACATGCATGTCTTGATCTCTTCATACGATATATAACAACATCTGAACTAAAATAAGAAAAACAATTATGTATAATAACGTTGCTATGTCGGGTATAGTAATAAAAAAACAAACAAAGAAGGAAACGAAACTGGTCAGAAAAAAATTATTGTCCAGAAAACAAAAAAAACACTTCGACAGAAACAAAAGCAAAGAAGAATCTGGATAAAAAACAAAAAAAAAAACAAAAACAAACAAACACGAAATTGGCCAAGACTAGTGTACTTTCTTTTTTTCTTTTTTTTTGTTTCGTATAACTCTTCTTCATTTTAATATTGTTTAAAATCATGATCATGAATTAAGTTACTGCTAATGATGATTATGGCGTTATGGCTAATAGTGGACAGTAGTAAAATTTTGAAAATAAGTCGTCAGCTGTGAACTACTGGATTTTATTTATTTAATACTTTCCAGGGCAAGAGAGAACGAATGTAAAGCCAAAGAAAATAGACATTTGTGTAATTAACCCTCGTAAATGTTTTCTGTGGATATATCTATCTACGATGAAAAAAACATAATTCTCATTCTCTAGCTGTGTGTTGGGGTGCGCGTGGGGTGTCCGTGTATGTGTATGTGTATGTGTATGTGTATGTGTATGTGTATATATATGTATATTTGCATGTGTATGTGTATGAAGATGTGTATGTGTATGTAGATGTGGTATGTGTATGTGTATTGTATGTGTATGGTGAGTGTGAGTGTGAGTGTGTGTGGTGAGTGTGATGTGAGTGTGAGTGTGAGTGTGAGTGTGAGTGTGAGTGTGAGGTGAGCGTGAGTGTGAGTGTGAGTGTGTGTGTGTATAATAGGTATATATTCTATATATATATATATTATTATATATACTATATATATATATTTTATACATACATACACATACAAATGTATACACTGTATATGTATATATATACTTATTATTATATATAAATATATAACATATATATACACATATACATGCAAATAACACATATATATGCAAATATATTTATACATACACACTGTATATATATAATGTCTATCTATATCTATATGTAATCTAATCTATATCTATATCTATATGTAATCTATATCTATATGTAATCTATATCTATTTATCTATATCTATTGTATCTATATCTATTGTAATCTATATCTTTTGTAATCTATATCTATATGTAATCTATATCTATATGTATCTATATCTATATGTATCTATATCTATATGTATCTATATCTATATGTATCTATATCTATAATCTATATCTATCTTATCTATTCTACATCTACATCTACATCTACATCTACATCTATATCTACATCTACACACACACACACACACACACACACACACACACACATTCAAATCGTCGCTTCATGAATTGTAAATAGATATCTCTGTTCCCCTCTCCCTCTTGCCCTCGTAGCAGGTTAGACATTTGATACATAGTTATCATATCACATTCCGATTTCGGGGTAAAACACAAAATACATCTTCAAATACAGTAGGTATGAAATAATTACGGAACTCTGCGGTTCTCATTTCAGGCTGTATCACATGTCTTTTTCTCTTTCTCCTTCATTTCTTTTCATCTCTCTCCCTCCCTTCCTCTCACCCTCTGTTTCCAGGTCCCTTTTTCTCTCCCTTCCTCTGTCTTCCTCTCCCTTTCGTCCTTTTGTCCCTTTCTCTCCTGGTCTCCCTCTCTCTATCCCTGATTTTTTTTCTAATCTTCCCTACTCCTCTCTCTGCCTCTTTAAATATTATGTGCTGGTCGATGCAAGGGCACAAGTGATTGACAGGTGCTAATCCCCTGGTTTGTTGAAGTGGATAGCCATGGATCATTTTCTGAATCAGGGTTCAAAGCAGTACTAGAGGGAGCGGAAATGTAACAGTTGGTATGATCTTTCAGAAATTATCTCTGCTTTAAATTAAATATTACCGCAGTATTTATTACTTGTGTGAATTCCGTAGAACATTGCCTAACATGTAAGCGCTGTCTATCGGAAAAATGTTTTCAGGCTTTCCAGAGTGTCCTGTTGTCTGCCAGGGGCGAGTGCAACTGAAAAGGCCATGAGGAGGAAACATCCATATCTTGTAGTTCGTGCGTAATCAGTGCGGTGAGGTCACCTGTGCGTCATTTGATATCTGTGACATTTCAGAGACTAGCCGTGGCAGCATTACTACGGCGTTGCCTAGTAAATGCTGACAGTTATGCTAGTTAATGCAGGATAGCCAATGCAGGTGGAGGTCAGGTGAGAAGTTACTATGACTATGCTCAGTAATTGTACGATCATATTGAACGCTTTTTTTATGAGACAGGATGTATTTTGTACGCCAAAGGCTGAAGGGTTTTAAGAGGACTGAAGGAATACATATACCACTTCATTCGCCTGTGCATGAACGAAAATGTAGAACACTGCTTTTCTGATGACCTTGTGACTGGCAACTTTTCCACAGGTACTGTAGCAAAAATTTGATGGACCGTCTGACCGCATGGAGGTAGACGCAGCTCAGCTTATGTTTCTTCACCTTTTCGATTATGGCTTGCGTTATGCGAGCATGGATGTTATATGCAGGAATGTCCTTGCGCCTTTTTTACCATAATTAATTAAGTGAATTTCGAAATGCGCACCAATACCATCCTGAGGGCCCTGATAGCTGTAAAGGAAACAGGTAGGTATCCTCATGCTCACTCCCAACACAATCTTTTTCTATGATCAGTCCCAGACGTGGTATTGCAAGAAGTCAGAGCTAATTAGGAGGACCTTGGTAGAGATGATTTACTGATCAGATGTCTTCCAGGTTACACGCACAACGCCAACGAGTCGCTGTATTTCAGGCTTGGTACAATTGTTCGGAGGAAGTATACAAGCCTTCGTCGTGTTTTTGTGTTTCAAATCTTGTCCTTCATCACAGTATTTGTTTTTTGCTCAAGGAGTTATTTTGCTGTACTTGACACTCAGACACTGCCCGGCACTTTTCTCCAATCTACCGCTGCAGGAATAGGAACGTGAATGTGCTGTGGCAGAAGACCTTGCGTCACCGTGACAGGTCTGCTAGTACAGGTGGAGTATATGTTTTGCTGCTTTGAAATCTAGCAACATGAGCGGGCTAGAAACCTATGATACACTCCCCAAGGATAATATCAGGGGCCAGATCCCAATTGCACTATTGGCAATATCATCGGAGAGCAAGAATTTACGTAGTTTACCGTTGTAAACGTAAATCAAATCGGCTTTTAGATTTTTAAGGGGAGGATTATAAAGAAAAACGTACTGAAAACTACATAGGGTACTGAGTTATTTGGGAAATTTTTAGGTTATTTTTTTTTTAACTATTATCAATATTATTGGTTTTAGTTTTCTTTAAAATTCATGCTATATAAAATTTTTTATATGAAATGTTGATTTTTATCCCTAAAAAAAAAAAAAAAAAAAACTTCAGAATGGTTTTTGGAAAAAAAGGTATACTTTGCCTATAAACCCCGAGCGTTTCAAAAAATTTACTAAATTATAATTTTTTTTTCACCGGGGGGGGGGGGGGAGGGGCTAAGCGTGGGCAAGCTTTGATAACTAGGGGTGGCCATACATTAAAAAATACATTACCGGGAAATCATTATAACGCATTAATAATTTAACAGGAAAGAACAATACATTGTCCATTATTTACTTATCTCCCCTCGGCAAAATACTTGGGCATGGAAAGTTTTATTAAAATTTGACTTTGTATTTTACTTCAGATGATATGAATAGAGTTCTGCGTACTTCATTTCGGAAGTTGAAAAGGGTAGAAAACATGACACTGAATTAAAGACTTGTTTCCCTTACATCTTATTTCAAAATTAAACCACTTCTTTTTTGAACATTCAGATGCACCGACCTGCCAACTAATCTATTCTAAGCTTGGTTTTTTCGTCAAAGCTTACACTGTCCTGTTTTTGTTTTATTTTAAAATGTAGATGAATTATTTTTCGTAGCTGGGCATAGTGCTTTATGCTACAGCTTCAGGGTGTTGAAAATCACTTTTCTTTCTATTTTTATTTTTAAGGATAGCTGAACTATCAATTAAAAACTCAGTTTAAATCCCCTTTGAAGGGGTTCTAATATGTTGAAACCTAGCAAGAGGGACTTCAAGATCTATTTCCACACTTTTCGTCACATGCTGATTTTGCTAGGCGATCAGCAGACCCTCCCAGGATTCCAACCTACGATGGTAGTTACTTTGCTTCTTCTTTTGCCATTTCGGTTTGTCATTTGATGTTTTTGCAACATTCCGCACCTTTGTCTATGTTTGAAAATGGAGAACACTCTGACTCTTTAGGGTTTTTTTTTCCGTAAATTTTGTTTCCTTAAAAAACTGAATAATGTTTTTTTCATGATATTCTTGAGGAGTAAATGAACTATGATTGGTGGGTACCCTAGATTTATGGGGCCCCCCCGCTGAGGTCCCGTGCTCCGGTCCCCGTCCCCTTCACACCACCTCTTGCGTCATATCGAGAAATTTTTAAAAGGGTTCATGAACTTTTGTGCCATATAACCCGCAAGTCTGAATGACAGTGTGATGTGATGAAATTATGCTTGAAAGGGAAACCCAAAGAAAAATTATGTCCCCCTCCCCCCCCGAAGGCACAACAAAAATCCAAAAGAATAAAAGGCTGCAGGCCTCGGCACGACCCCCCGGGCCCGGGGGGTTACCCCCCTCGCCTTGTGCGAGGAGACACACTCTCCTCACCGTATGGATTCGCTCACTCGACAGAAATAATTGAGACCTTTTTTTAGAGGATAAATTCGGGGACATTTTAAAATTTGTGTGATGAACCACAAAAACGAAAAAAAATTAAGGATCAATTCGAGGGTATCACCTTCAAATTGGTGATAACCAAAAACTAAAAAATATGCGAAACCTTGTCACCCACAACAAGGTCTCGATTTTTAAAAAATGCGTATGCACTCGACGGATTAAAAGGCCAAAAGTGCACAAAAATGAAAAACCCATAAACCGTCTGCAGATAGGGAGGAGAGCAACCCCCTTTCCGTACATACCATTTCTTTGGAAAATACGCCCGCCAGCCACGTGCATCCCCTTTGTTGCCCCGTTTTGCAGGGGAAGGGCCATGTACAAGTTTTGCAAGGGGCAAGGCACGCTGTGCGCATGTGTTGACCACATACTGCCAAGGAGTGCCCTCCATGCTGCAAAGAAGAGAGTACTGCATATGCACCAGGCTTTTCCCATCGTCTTCAGGTGTGGGATGACGGTGTGATGCTGCACGGGGGGTGCATGGCCCTCCTGCCCTGCCCCCTCCCCCCACCCCTGTGGTACAGCCCCGACCGCGAGTGCCACCGGGGGCCCCCCCCCAACCCGCACCACTCCGGGGAACCCGACCGTCCCTGGTGACGAGATTTCCCGGGGGAAAGGGGGAAGTGGTGGGAAGGGGCCACCGAACTACGCGAAAAGATTCGCATTTGGGGAGGAGAAGGGAAAAAGGGAATGTGATCTTCAAGGGTATCCGGCTTAAAAAGCTGCCATACTCTCTAAATTGAAGACCACCCCCCCCCTGCTTCCCCAAGGCACAAGGAGGAAACTGTCCCTCACCCTCTGGCGGGGGATGACCGCAGGCCTGGCGGAGATCCCAGCAAAACCCTGTGCAAAATTTGACGTCACCCAGCTGCCCAAAGGAACGAAAATGTGCTTGACTCTAAAAGCTAAAAACTAACTTAATTAAGAAATAACGTCGCTGAGCGGACATGGAAAAAAGAAAAGTGCTTCATTGTCGGATACTAGTGTTACATTAGTGATAAAAAAAACAAACGGGAAATCGATGCAGCCCGCCAGTCAAAATCAGAGTAGGGTGCAGCGCTGCAGCAGCCAGACAAATCAGGATCCTGTGACGTCGACCATGACGCAAGGGCCCCCTCAGTGCATCTCAAAAAAACGGAAGTGGAACAAAGCTAAGACTATAAAAGGTTGAAGTAATTTTTAGTCCACGACTCCCCTCGTAATGAAATCCATAATCGTAAAGTTATATGTTTTTTATGTGAATCTATAATTCGTAATATTAGAGGATATAAAAGCAAAATAACGGTTGCCCTAAAAAAACATTAAAATTGGTAAAGCACATCAATTCATATCATGGAAAATGCGTACATTAAACCTAGCAAGTCTAAATTTTACACCCAAAATTTAAAATTGATTTATTGAAGAACCTTTTTTTGCTGCGCTAAGATAAAATGCACACACTTAAGGGGTATTTTCATATGTAAAAACAGCCAGACTGATTGTTGCATATATGAAGGTAACACTGCCCCTAAAAAGTTTAAAAAAACCAGAAGCTGATGTTCAATTTTTATTATTCAAAAATCCCCAAAATGTCCCTGGGGATTTTTTACTGTAAAGTATAACCAATCTCTAATTTTTTGCTATTCTCTCCCCTTTTCACAACCAAAGGACGTATGCTGGGCGACTTCAATGCAAGGGACCCCCCACTTTTGGAGACAACCACCGTAATAGTAAAGGGGGAATTCAAAAAATTTCATCAATAGTAATCACTGGGCAGTAAGACAAGAAGCAAAGACTCATTTGGGAGGTGCAGGTTTTGATTACGTATTTTTGGGAAAAAATTAGTTCAGGAATGTCTTCCTTCCTGGTATGAAAATTAGTCCACTTTGCAATCCGAACAGCCTATACTGTAGACGCGACTCACCCCTAAATCCCCTAGGGTCAAAATTTCCCACCGGGCTGGACATCATTCAAGGCACGGGCCTATGACTGGATAAAACCCCATGAAAAAAAATTTTGGGGAAAAATCTCTCGGATTTATCAAATTGTCCTGACTACTATAAAAATGGGGCGTTCACGAAAAATCCGAAAAAAAGAGGCCCCGGCCCCCATGCACCGAGGTTTATCAATGACCCGTTCTGGGCCCAAAGGGAAAATAAACGGGCCAGGGGTTTGCTAAATTTTATAAAAAAGTAATACGCAGATAAACTTCTGCAGTTTTTAAAACCCGCAAAGGAATTTAGAGAATTAAAAATCAGATTTGTATAACATGGGGAAAATTCCTGCGCGGTATCAATAGTCAAATTCTGTGGCTGACAGTGGAAAAATTAATAGGTAATAATTTTTCACTGCCCCCCCCAAAAGACGTGCCGCCCCGCTAACTTAAACAGCATCCCTTGCAATTTTAAACACACATTGAAATCTGCCAATGCATAGACGTACAAGGGTCCTTGCAGTCGGGGGCAAGCAGATGTGCCTTTGTTGTATTTATAAACAAAATTTTTGCAGCACAGGGTGTAGGGGGGTTAGACTGGGCAAGCCTAGCAAACTGGTTGGCAAAACCATGGCCACTGAATTTCTTGACTCAAGGCTCGGGAGTAATTTTTTTGTGATTCACGAGGCTCTTCAGGTCGACACTCCGCAAAGGTGCAGGAAATATCGCAAAAACATCAGGATTCGTAATTGCCAAAAAAAAACGAGGCCATGTATACGTTTTTTTGTGGATTCCCCCGCATGTTTTTGGGAAATTTCCCAGGCATGATCTCTGCGCCTAGCAAATAGCGTGTGACAAACAAAGTGTAGAACTTGGGTACCGTTTCTAGGATTTTTTTACAGCATTAAAGGTTCCTTCAAAGAGGACTTGACTGGGGTTTTTTAATTCAAACGCCCTGAAACTGTGCATAAAGCACTAGACCATTTTGGGAAGATTAAATTCCCCCTATGGCTTTTTTAAAACAAGAACAAATGTGTGATCTGGACCGCAAGAAAACAGGGTTGGGCTAGATTGTTTTGGCAGCTCATACGTTTGTAATGTCGAAGAACTAAGTGTAAACTTGTAAAAAAGATAAAAAGCAACACTTGTCATTATTCTCAAGTGCCATGTTTAAAGCCTTTCAGACACCTAGAATGGGGTAGGGAGAACTATGTAACTATTCTATTTCTGATGTCTTAGAAGAATCTTAATTTTTACCCAAAATTTTGGAAGAAGTACACATATCAAATGTGCAATCCCTTTTTCCGACCCCAAGTTGTACCCCAGGGGGCGGAGTAAAAAACGATGTGTAATGTTCCTTTTCCCTTTAAAACTTAATAGTATTATAATAAAATTTGGGGCCTAAAATTAAAATGTAATCCCCTTTATATTTTAAAAACCATGCATCAAATGTACCACAGTTTGCTCCCCTGTGCAGTTAACCGGGGAGAAAAAAAGGACTAACTAAATAATTAATTTTTTTATTTTTGCATGACGTTAAATGTCTAAATCAACCAACTATATGTAAAATGGGCACCGTCTTTAAACCCTCAAAATAGTATTAAAGGATTTTTATAGTACGCATGTTTTCTTCAATATACAAATTTATGTTATATGTTTCAAGTATATATGTGTGAATACCAAAATGCATGATATCTATATGCGCAGCACGGTGGTATCTGCAAGATATTGTATATACCCAGAGGGATATGAAAGGGAAGTTATATCCTTGAGGAATTCTATTACACAGAAGTCTTCAGAACTCTTTCTTACGTCCCCACATAAGAACGATGAACCCCTTTAGATGGAATAGAAAACGAAGAGAAGTGCAAAAAAACAACGAATATGCCAAAGGGTTTTTTCGCGTTTACTGCTATCAGGGCATGAGCATTTTTGAAATGAATTCCACAAACCTCCTTAGATGTTGTGATGTAAATTTTCCATGGTAGAATGGATCGACTTTATGGTATTTTAACTAATTTGGACATTGAGCTTTGTAATGTTCATGGAGCTTTTGTGTGTGTGATTAATCACGTTATTTGCGTGATTTTATGTTGCAGTTGTTCTTGGAAATCTGGAAGATACAAGGGTTCCCTCATAGCTTCATTTTGCACTACCTCCAAGCTATTTATTTCTAATTCCTTACACTGCAACAAGTGCAGTGCATGGTAGTCTACAACTGACCTTTTAAACAAGCATAACAGTCTAGCGAGCTTAACATTGATGCCACTTTCAGCGGTTTTAATTTCTCCCAGAGTCTCTCTTTAGAGAAAGGATCAGGTCTGCATCATTTACGTTCACCCCGAGATATTTATACTTATGACTCATGTCAAGCTTCTGGTCACTTATGCGAAAAGTGGTGGGGGTATGATACATGGGTTGAGAGCCATTGTTTACTCAGCGGAGATGACTAATCCACACACATGAGCCTTTGTTGTGAGTTTGTCGAGAATTATTTGCATCCTCTCTTGTGATGATGCTCTGACACATATGTCATCAGCATAGAATTTAATTGATTCACCATCCCAAGTGGGATATCTGCCACCAGCTTATGCATGAGGACATTGAACTGCTTAGGGCTGAGAACTCCTCCCTGGGCATCCCAAGTTTCAAAATTGGAACTTCTCACTCCTCTGAACAAGAGAATTGCAGATCTGTTGAAAAATACATTCAGCTCAGTAACTTAACCCCAGATGACAAAGCTTACTAATTTTTCTAGGATAAATTATCTGTTTGCAGTGTCAAAAGCTGATTTAAAGTTAAGAAAAACAGTGTGCTTCCCTGGATTAGAGTGTGAAAAGTACTCTGCAAAGCAATGTTGCGAGCTACGTCCCGATAGAAATCCATATAGTCTGTGAGATAATTTACCTTGTAACTGTATCTGAGTCTGTTCAAAATTATCCTTCTAGAACTTGATCAGTATTTATCAGTGTTTGGTTTCGGTATTAGGATGATTAGACTGCGCACCAGGCAGAATGCCTTGTGGCAAACTTAACCTGTATAGGTGCAAAAGGAGATTACTGGTACCTGAGCTGTAAGGCGGAGGACACTATAGGTAATTCCATCCTCACCTGGGGCGGACGCTTTTCCTTTGATCAGTGCATTATCCAGTTCCCACTCAGTAATCTCAGCAAAGTCTGAGGGGTCGTTATCAGAACATCCAATCTCAATGGCAAATTTACGTGCAATTCTAGAATGACTAAAGTATGTTCCTGAATATTTGTGGGAAGTGAGCTCAACTTGGACGCTCCAGCCCACCGACCAAGGAGCACATCTGCTTGTACAAGAGGACTATGGAAATGCAGGGTGTTAGTTTGGTTTTACCTGAAAGTCGATAATTGTTTTCCAGACCTCCGACATTGAGGTGTTACTGTTAATGCTTTGTGGAACTGTTCAGTGTTCATTTTCTGAAATGAGTTTTTAATTCCCGTAGGTTTTGTTAGCCTAAGAAATTGAATAAGGTTGTCACGGGTATTGCCTGCTTGTAGATATCAAAAAGCTCCTGAACTCGCTTTTGTTCCCTTAATAGTGTAGGGTCACTGACCTACTTAGATTGTTTGGAGTGTTGCGAGTTGATGTTC
This sequence comes from Penaeus monodon, assembly GCF_015228065.2. Classification (NCBI taxonomy): domain Eukaryota; kingdom Metazoa; phylum Arthropoda; class Malacostraca; order Decapoda; family Penaeidae; genus Penaeus; species Penaeus monodon. The sequence continues at coordinate 45,363,277 of NC_051388.1, read as the reverse complement.
TTGAAGGTTTTCTTTGGACAGACCCAGGTATTGTAGTAATCAGAGATCACTTTCGTCATGTCTATGGAAAATTTATTAACACTCGTTACTGTGTAATCGTTGTACCAGTCATAAATACGTGATTTAAGTGGTGCTCAAGGTAAGGAGGAATAATCTTTTTTAAGACTATTTGTTTTTGCATTTTTTTGTATTTTCAACATCATATCTCTTTACTATTGCAAAGTGGTCACTAATTAGCTCTGTTGCAAGCATGCCTCTAACATTTCCATGCACAAGATCCCTTCCTATTACATAATCTAGCCTGCCCCCCACCACGTGAGTTTGCCTGTCTGTATTATATACCGGCATAGATCTATCGTTCACAAAATGTCAGAACTCTTCGCTATTTTCATTACACCGACTATCTCCAATTGTATAATATCTACCATTAAAATCTCCCATGCATATTGTGCCGTGATACTGTAGGCAGGGCAGTGAATCAGTCTGAAACTTTCTACACCTTGCGTATACATTGTACAGAGAGAAAAAACCCAGAGACTGTTTGAATATGTAAATGCTGATATTGCACAATATTATCATCAGACTTCTGCACCAACTTATGCGGTATGGTGTCACTGACATAAGTCAATAGGCCTGTCATTCCTATGTTCGTATAGGAGTGGTATCCTCTCGGTTTTTTATTTTAGGGCTAATGTGAAGGGCTCTTGTAAACAGATAACTCAACATTATTGTTATGAATACAGTAAAGCAAATCATTAATCTACGGTTTGACACCACGTATATTCCATGATTCCCCCATCACAACACCCTATGATTAGCTGATTGCTCAAATTTGTGTATGATGAAGCCCTTAGTCTGCATATTTCTTGTACAGCATTACATATCTGTGTTGCATCTTGTTATTACCGTGAGTGTGCGCGCTTTCCAGTATTGATGATACATATAATCTGTACCTGATAGCATTTTCTGAGTGATGTCCCACAGTTCGTCCGTTTCCTGCACATCGCCGGCGTCATTTTTACTCTCACTGTCGTCACTGTTTTCAGATGGTCCGTCGTGCGTAATAATAATATCACTAACATCATTAAAAGCATATTTTCCCTTTTGTTTTCCATTATACTTTTTTTTTCAATTTCAAAAATCTCTTGCCTGATGCTTCTTATTTCCTCGGCCGTATCCATGTCTTTTTCACCAGTGGTTTCTCCTGTGGCAGTTTCCTGGGATGGGGAATCCCCCTGGCAGTTGCGGGAATTCCTGTGGGTTGGTGACGTCACACGGCACTGGGTGGGGTGTGGCTGGACTGGGCATCGCCACTCCGCAGTACGGTCGGGGCGGGGGAGGGGGGTGCTCGTGGCGGTTTATGGGGCAGTTACGGTGCCAGGCCGTCACACATTGCGCTCCGCACCTAACGCACCTCTTCACGATGGTAACGGTGTCTTCGTTGTCGTTGTCCTTCTTGTCGTTTCTTGCAGGGCAGTCCTTTGCCTGGTGAGCTTCTGCACAGACAGCACACGCTGTTTCTTTCGTGCAATATTTAGCTACGTGGCCATAACCTTGACACTTGTAGCAGACCACAACCTCTGACCACCACGGTCGAATGGAGCTCGGCTTTATGTATCTTCCAAAGAATTGGTACTCTTTAGGTGGCGGCTGTTCTCCGCTCCATACTATGATGATCCTATTTAAGGGCTGTCCGTCCTTGTAAATCCCCCGAGCTTTAAAAACACCGGAAGATGCAGTGCTTTCTCAGTGGCAACCTCCTTTGGAAACCTGGTAACCAGGTAGTTGGCACTGGGGGGCCCCGGGCATGTCCCCATCCACCTCCATGGTGGGACAGTGAGGGGGTGGTTGTCCCGTCCGCTTCTTAGGTGATTAATTCCCTGCAGTCGGGCGCGGGGAGGGTGCGAGCGCCAGGTCAAGTGCTGTCACACATACACTCACCAGGGCTCGCCAACGGGCGTTGGTACAGCACCCTGTTACTTTGGCACCACACTCAGTATTCGTAATTTTTACTAAGCACTGTTTTTTTCTAGATTCCCTGACCATAGTATCCGACACAATTTGGTGTATGTACACCCACACACACCACACTCACTCTGGGTATAAGGACAACCTAGGTGAGGGGGTTTATCCCCATAAAATCTTCCAGAACACAGGAGGAATCTTGATGACGTCCTGCTTTTGTGTTTCCTGGATTGCAACTGTTTTGTCAGATTAAGTGAAACGTCGTCGGATTATACCGTAGAATTATAGGATAAGCTCTCGGCTCGATTTCATCATAAGTGCTTAGTTGTTAACATGTCTTTCCTATATTTCTATATCACTTGAATATCAACAGAGTGTACAAACTCTAATGCGTTCCTATGTATGCATGAGTTTAGTTACAGACATTTATATGCATGTGTCTACCTGTGTATGTCTGTGTGTGCCTGTATGTATGTATGTATGTATGTATGTATGTATGTATGTATGTATGCATATATGCATGCATGTATGTATATATGTATATATATAAGTATGTATGTATATAAGTATGTATGTAATATGTATTTATGTATCTATGTAGTTATGTATCATATGTAACAAAATAAGAGCTTCCTCACATTTGATTGTACAAACAAGCAAACAAAAAGGGAAGTGACCTGAAAATGAGGTAGATTGTTAAGTAAATATAAAGAAAAGAAGAAAGAATTTTGAAAAGATATGTGCATGAAGGATTCTATGAAAATAAGGTAAAGATGGGGAAGCTCACGACTTGGTAAAAATACGTCAATGAATTCTAACAGAAATGCTTGGAAAATCTATAAACTCTACAACGGGAATCTGAATGATGCAGAGAGAAACAGAAGAAGAGAAAGAGAAAGTGGAAGAGAAAGAGAAAAAAGGAAAGAAAAAGAGAAAGAGAAGAAAAGAAAGAAAGAAGAAAAAGAATAGACAGATATAGAATGAAATATATTCCTTCTAGATAGATGCCCAACAGCAGGGATAGTGTTATTTTGACCTCGTAAACTATAACTCTACTTTTTCTGACATATCGTTTCCACAGGAAACCTTCAGGCTATTGATCACACAAATATATATCTTGGTTTTAGATCTATTTTGTTTCTTCCCGGTTTCTTCTTTACAATTCAAAAGAAATCTTCGTGTTTTCTCTCTGTTATGGTTTGTTAAGTGAACGATTCATTCTGAGAAAGAAAATTATTTTCATAAGCACTACCACAAGATTTTATTTTAATGATCAAAATAAGCGCTATAATTATCATTATAATTATCATCTTCTCTGACGATCATCATCAGCGACATAATTGCTATCACTGTAAACAAAATGGCACAAAACAAAGACGCCTTTTACGAAGCAAAAACAAAAACAAACGAAAAATGAACGAGTCAACACAGCATTTGGGCCAAACTTTAGACATTACTCCACCGCTTGTTTAATCTCTTGTTATTACTTGTTATTTCTTCCTCTCCTTTCTCCAGTTTCGCTATTGACAGTGCTATATGAAACATGGAAGGATTAATGCATATGCTAGAAGAGAAGTAAATAAGACTGAGGCAATGTGTGTTCATAATTTTTACAGTGTGTTCGTGCATTAATATTTCATCATTAACGTTGCTGTATATTATCATCATCGTGTAATGATATCAACGTTATTACTATCAAATTCATAATCATAATAACGATAACAATTTTGGTAACGATTTTAATAATAATCACTATAAGTATTTATATTGTTATGAAATATTGATTCCACAAACGTGGTTCAGAAAATAAGTTTAGAGACATGCGTTTCTTCAAAGACTGTTCTGCTTCTTTAGAGTTAAGTGATATGCAAAAAAAAAAAAAAAAACCTCGAGAGTGTATAAAGTATATTGATGAACTAAGTTTCCACAGTCACTCACGCCTTCCTTTCGAAATCTGAAGCCAAGTATCACTATCTTTTAAACCACTTATTTAATCACTTATGACTCAGGATCAGTGCAATATTAAGGATGCATCATATACAATAAATCATTATTCATCATGATGAATGTCTGTGTATTATTTGTCCGTTTTCTGTGTACACATTCATATGTTTTTTCATGTATATCTTTCTGTTATTCTAATTGTCTATCTGTCTATTTTATGTATTTATCTATCTACCTACAGGCACTCACGCACGCACGCACACACACACAAACATAAACAAAAACTCAAATCAAGCTCTGAAATTTATGTGCATGTGGATTAATGATGACGACAATAATGATGATGATAATGATTATAAAGATGATAGTGTTAATAACAATAATGATGATAATGATAATGAAAATAAAAAGAAAAACGAAAGCGGTAATGGTAATGGTAATGGTAATGGTAATGGTAATGGTAATGGTAATGGTAATGGTAATGGTAATGGTAATGGTAATGGTAATGGTAATGGTAATGGTAATGGTAATGGTAATGGTAATGATAATGATAATGGTAGTGACAGTGACAACGAGGACAATGCCAAGGACATTGACACTGAAAATGATATCTCTACAAACATCATGGAAGTGGCCTCAACTCCACATTATCCATGTAATTTAAACCTCTATAAACATCGCTACTTAAATCGAACTTTGAAATTCATCCGCGCAGTATTTGTTTTCATTAATGTCAAGCAGGCATTTAATCATTTATATCAATCACTGACCCACTGAATTTGCCATTTGTTTCCAGGACATAATTGCGTTTT